>NW_004446373.1:2404-4239 GCF_000243295.1 Trichechus manatus latirostris | reverse complement strand
AGATGTTCACATAGAATCAAATCACTTGTTTTTCCAGGTCTTTGTTGTAAGAGGGATATAGGAAGCATCTAACTAGTCCGCCATGTTGACCACACCTGCCATCCTCA
Source organism: Trichechus manatus latirostris (assembly GCF_000243295.1). Taxonomy (NCBI): domain Eukaryota; kingdom Metazoa; phylum Chordata; class Mammalia; order Sirenia; family Trichechidae; genus Trichechus; species Trichechus manatus. The sequence continues at coordinate 4,132 of NW_004446373.1, read as the reverse complement.
CTTCTAAGAAGCATTTTCTAGTTTCAGGGCAGTGTATTTTCTTAACTGTAGAGTGATGTTCTTGGGAAACTAGGTGAGTGGTATTATGAAATCTTATAGACTCACCACATAGAGAAAGAATAATATGACTTTATGTTTCTGGAGTTGATTACATTTATAAAACAACTTGAAATATAGTAATTCTCTCACTCACCCCACTGGGAGGTAAAGCTGACATCTAATTTCATGCCCGTTCCACTCCAGCCCTCTTGTCCATAACACATAAAAAATGAAAACAGTCTTCACGCATGTTGAGAAAAGACAATTATTTGATTTTTTTAAGGCTTTTTTTTTCTTTCTTTCATATTTTAAAGGGTGGTGTAGACTGGATTAAAAAACACAAAAACATGGCTCAGGGAAGCAAAAAAATCATTCCACTAAGTGTTTATTAAGTGAATCACGAATTCATTTGGCATGACTGCTTACCCAGAGAAATGAAAGCAAAATGGTAACAAGCTGTGAGCCTCCAAGAACCTCCAACTGCAGGATCTCCCTGGGAAAGGGTCACAAGTGTAATCACTTTAAGCTGTGCCTGCCTCACTTCCGCTGTCAATGGAAATATCCAGGCAGAACAAGTACACTTTCTAACTAGACTCCAGACTGACCTAGACAGCTTTTGGAAATTTAGGATATACTTTTCCTAAAGCTTCTTAATTTTTCCCATCCCTCCCTGACTGAAAACATCATTTACCCCATTACAGCATGTGAAAAGAGAGAGGAGGGAGAAGCAGATGGGATCTGAATTCAGGATAAAAATTACTTTGTGAGGTTATTCTTCTCATCCATAACAGAAAACAGTTTTCATGTCATTTAGCTGGTCCCAGAACAGAATCACTCAGAGAGATACTAAGTACTATTTTTCATACTGTTTACCTTGAGGGCCCCAATGAGACGTGTACACCTACATTTATTAACTGGTGATCCATAGCTTGCATGTGTCCTGGAGATGTTAGGGTATTTTGTCAAGTCCTCTTAGCCATTATTTCACTTGCCATATGGAAAGAGTTTACCTCCTTCACTTATATGATAGTAGGTTCCAAAGACTTAGACTTCCTCCAATGTCTAAGAACTGTCTGGAAATTATAGTTTTAAAGAAATTTGTGGATTTGTAGTTTCTGAAGTAACTCTATTCCTCATTTTTTGGGTGATGGCTAACTTCTTTAATAGTATGACTCCCCCATGGGCTCTTAAATGGGTCCAGCCCTCCCTGATTTGTAACTGTCTTTGAAACTCTAAGATGATGTGTAATTTCAAGAGCAAAAAAAAAAAAAAACCATTATAAATATAAGTGGATACTAAAGTCCCAAAGACATTCAACAAGTAACAGCTTCTCTAGTTGCTGACATCAGGAATGTGGTTTTTATTATTTAGCTGGCTTCTAGACCATGGTACTTTCCAGGTATCAATTCCACTTTATGTTAAGAACATGGATTCAACCCACTTTCTGTTGAGTTAGTGGATATTATTTGGAGTGCATCTCTCAGTCATTCCCACAAATTAGTGAGATGATTATGGTCCACTAGCACATTTCCTGGGATCAGGATAAAGTGAAAGATACTTACTGTGACACCTATAAGAACTGAATTTTTTTTTTTTTTTTTTAGTGGTTAGCACATCCAGTTAGATCCAAATCTACACAATAAATTAAAACATTCTAAGGCCGTGGCAAAAAGAAAGCACAAATGCCAC
>NW_004446373.1:0-1534 GCF_000243295.1 Trichechus manatus latirostris | reverse complement strand
GAGGACGTGGAACGAGGGATATCACTGCACATGTCAGATGGATCTTGGCTGAAAGAAGAGAATACCAGAAAGAAATTTACCTGTGTTTTATTGACTATGCAAAGGCATTGGACTATGTGGATCATAACAAATTATGAATAACATTGTGAAGAATGTGAATTCCAGAACACTTAACTGTGCTCCTGAGAAATCTGTACATAGAACAAGAGGCAGTGGTTTGAACAGAACAAGGGGATGTTGTAAGGTTTAAAATCAGGAAAGGTGTGCATCAGGGTTGTATCGTTTTACAGTACTTTTTCAATCTGTATGATGAGGAGATAATTCGAGAAGCTAGTCTATACGAAGAAGAAAGGGACATCAGGATTGGAGGAAGACTCATTAACAACCTGTGATATGCAGATGACACAACCTTGCTTGCAGAAAGCTAAGAGGACTTGAAGCACTTAAGACTTCAGCCTTCAGTATGGATTACACCTTAACATAAAGAAAACAAAAATTCTCACAACTGGATCAATAAGCAACATCATATAAATGGAGAAAATATTGAAGTTGTGAAGGATTTCATTTAACTTGGATCTACAATTAACGCCATGGAAGCATTAGTCAAGAAATAAAATGATGCATTGCATTGCGCAAATCTGCTGCAAAAGAATTCTTTAAAGTGTTCAAAAGCAAAGATGTCACTTTGAGGATTACGGTGTGCCTGACCCAAGCCATGGTATTTTCAATTGCCTCATATGCATGCAAAAGGCTGGGCAATGAATAAAAAAGACCAAAGAAGGATTGATGCATTTGAATTATGGGGTTGGCAAAGGATATTGAGTACACCATGGACTGCCAGAAGAACGAACATATCTGTCTTAGAAGAAGTGCAGCCATAATGCTCCTTAGAAGCGAAGATGGTAAGACTTCACCTCATGTACTTTGGACATTATCTTAGGTTGAGTTCTCTAGAGAAGCAAAACCAGTAAAGCGTATGAATATATATAGAGAGAGATTTATATCAAGGAAATGGCTCACGCAGTTGTAGAGGCTGGAACGTCTCCAGTCCGTGGGTCAGGATAGAGGCTTCTCCTGATGTACGTAGCCACGGGGGCTGGCGAGCGCAGGATTGGCAGGTCAGAGTGCAGGGCTCTTGTTCAGCGGCTGTGAAGATTGATAAATTCCAAAGATTGGCAGGCAAGATCACAGGTAAGCTGCTAGCTCAAGTCCCAAGAACCAGAGATCAGATGAACAGGAGCCAGCTGCAGGATCCAGAACGAGCAAAAGCTTACAAGCCTTGCCGGAATATCCACTTATATTCGATGCAGACCACACACTGAAGGAAATTCCCTTTCAACTGATTGGCTACTCACAGCAGATCCCATCATAGAGGTGATCACGTAATATCAACTCTCATCATGGAAGTGATCACACCATTATACGACTATCATATTGCTGAGAATCATGGCCCAGCCAAGTTGACACGCAACCTTAACCATTACAGTCCACCCCTTTTCTTTCTTTTTGTTATTGTACTTCAGGTGAAGGTTTA
>NW_004446372.1:2437-4222 GCF_000243295.1 Trichechus manatus latirostris | reverse complement strand
TGACCCTATAGGACAGAGTGGAACTGCCTCACAGGGTTTCCAAGCAGCAGCTGGTGGGTTTGAACTGCTACTCTTTTGGTTGGCAGCCCTATGTCTTAACCACTGCACCACCAGGGCTGCTTCTGAATCGGAAGGCAATTGGCATCAGCAAGTGGGCCTGTTGTACGCTCACTTGAGGAGGCCAATTGGGTCCATGAAATGAGTGGGAATGGGTGTGCTGCAGCAGTGCAGGGATGGACTGGATCTAGACACATCGCCCTTGCACTGTCTGAGGCATAAGATGCCAATAAAGGACTGCTCTGTGTGCCAGCAAGAAAGACAGAGGTTGTAGATAGATATGGGGCAGATACTCTGGGAGGGAGGCCATGCACATAGCTGCTAAGTTGATTATATTGGACCAATGACACTAGTGGCACCAGGTGGCTACAAATGGGTCCTCACAAGAATAGATACTTACTTTGGTCTGGGCTTTGCATATCCCATGACAGATGCAAATGCCAAAAACACCGTTAAGGGATTGGAACGAAAGATACTGTACCAATTTGGGCAACCAAGTTATATTTCATCAGATCAAGGAACGCATTTTACAGCCCACTGGGTGCAGCAATGGGCCAAGAAACCTCATATTAAATGGACATACCATGTTGCCTACCACCCTCAGAGTAATGGGGTGATAGAGAATTGGAATGGGCAATTGAAACATTTGTTGTCTAAAACAGGGGTGATAAAGGCATGAAGGGCTGGCTCATACGCTTTCATTAGTGTGTTTTCACACTCAACATGAGGTGGGCAAAGGGAGCATCATCACTGGACAGATTCCTATGCTTCTCTGGAGGACCTGGGGAAGAGAGGGTGGGGGAGGACACTAGTACCACTGTAGAGTTCTTCCCCACATCACCTAAAATTGCTTTTTTCCTGCTGGATGCTGTGGTCCCAGGACTAGGGATGCATCTGTCTGTGCTGGAAACAAGGGTGATCCCTAAGCAAGAGACTGTAACTGTGTCCCTGAACCTGCATGCTAGAATTCCCAAGGGCCTCATGGATGGATTGTAGCTTCCCTCCATCCGTCAAAATTGGGTTGACAGTGAATACTGCCATATTATCTAGTGGGCAAGATAACCCACTAGTGTTGTACATAGTTAACCCTACCCATCACGAATGGGAGTGGATTGAAGGGGAAGCACTTGCTAGACTCGTCTTGTTACCAGCAATCTGGACTGGCACAGCGGTAGAACCTGATGTCTCTTCCTAAGGTGGAGAAGTTTGGGTAAAAATAAACGACAAATGGAAGGAAGGAAAAATCATAGCTGAAGGTAAAGGAATGAATAAATAAATAGTTATGCAGCAGGGGAAATCTTACATTATGCTGATACCTCAAAAGAGACTCAGAGCAAAGGAATAATCTTCTTTCAGTTAAATTTTATCAGAGGCCAGAAAGGGTGAAGACAAGATGACTTTTGCAGAATCTGACCAGATCAGATGGACACCTGTAGCAGAAGTGAATGGTTGGTACCTGAGTAACCTCACCCTGAGGACTCTGCCCTAAACTAAACCCACTGCTGTCAAATCAATTCTAACTCATAATGACCCTATAGGACACAGTAGAACTGCCCCGTGAGGTTTCCAAGGCTGCAAACTTTATGGAAGTAGACTGACACATCTTTCTCCCATGGAGTGGCTGGTGGGTTCAAACCGGCGACCTTACGGTTGGCAGCTGAGTGCTTTAACCACTGTACCACCAGTGCTCCTCTCTTTGCCCTATTGAAGTACTAATTGTTAATGACT
>NW_004446372.1:0-1046 GCF_000243295.1 Trichechus manatus latirostris | reverse complement strand
CATTAGCCATCAGTGAAATGCAAATCAAAACCACAATGAGATACCACTGCACACCCTAGAATGGCTACAATAAAAAGACAGATAATAATAAGTGTTGGGGAGAATGCAGAGAAGTTGGAACCCTCATACATTGCTCCTGGGAATGTAAAATGGTGTAGCCACTTTGGAAAACAGTCTGGCAGTTCCTCAAAAGGTTAAACATGACCCAGCAACTGTAATCCTCGGTATATACCCAAAAGAATGGAAAGCGCATTCAGACAAAAACTTGCACACAAATGTTCATTGCAGCATTATTCATAACAGCCAAAAGTAGCAACAACCCAAATGTTCATGAACTGATGAATGGATAAATAAAACGTGGTCTATTCTATCGATATATGATTCAGTAGTAAAAAGGAATGAAGTATGGATACATGTGACAGTATGGAAAAACCTTGAAAACATTACACTAAGAGAAAGAAGATAATCATGAATGACCACATATTGTATGATTCCATTTATATGAAATGCCCAGAATGGGAAAATATAGAAAGACAGAAAGTAGATTAGTGGTTGCCTGGGGCTGTGTTAGGGTGGAGATGGCCATAGGGAACTGGGAGGTAGCAGCTATGGGGCACGTGGTATCTTCTTGGGCTAATGAAAATGTTCTAAAATTGACTATGGTGATGAATATACAACTCTGTGAATATACTAAAAGCCATTGAATTGTACATGTTAAAGGTGTGAATTGTCAGTTAGGATAGAAGTTTCTCCTGATTGCACGTAGCCACAGGGGCTGGCAAACCCAAGATTGGCAGATCAGACAGCAGGGATCTTGCTCACAGGCTGAAAAGATAGACGAATCCCAAGATCGGCAAGCAAGATGGCAGGTAAACTGCTAGCTCAAGTCCCAAGAACTGGAGATCAGATGAATAGGATCCAGCTGTAGGGTCCAGAGCAAGCAAAAGCCTGAGAGCCTTACTAGAGAGTCCACCTATATTGGATGTAGGCCACACACCCAAGGAAACTCCATTTCAACTGACTGGCTACTCACAGCAGATTCCGTC
>NW_004446371.1:3049-4244 GCF_000243295.1 Trichechus manatus latirostris | reverse complement strand
TAATAAGGCTAATGCAGCTTTATTGTCCTACATTTATCAAAGGAATAAAATACTCCATAGAGAAAGAACCTGTATTTTCCTCCTCTAAGAATAATTTGAACTTTTAGCCTCTTACTGAAGTTAATCACACTTGATCTCTTGAGGAAAAATGTTTTTTACTGTGAAACAATATTCCACTGAGATTTAACAAACTGTATTGTAATTGTAATTGATTTATACCGAAAGATAAAACGAGTTAATTAGGGCATGCTATTAGAATTACTGGCAAGAGAATATATTTGATACAGCTAGCAGTGATGGAAGCTTATTTTAAAGTCTGAAAGTAAATTTTCAACTCTAAGATTTTTCATTTAAAAAACGACTTAGCTCTATAAGGATTAAGATTTTATTTTTTTCAAAAAATATTTATGTCTAGAAATATAAAATAATTGTCTATGTACTAAAAAACAGTACACTTGTTTGATAAAGGACAACCATATATTCATTTCACACAGGCAATTCTGTCCTGATTTGAAGCATCAATGTCTCTGGGCATATGTAAAAGATTGTTTATTTACACTTGGACTTGACTCAGAGTTAAGTTTAAAAACCCTAGCAGGATCCAATGCAAAGCCATGCAAGCTTTGAATGGCCCCTTCTCCAGTCTTGGCTATGCTATTACTACAGCAGCAGGTAGGGTACCTCTATATCCTTTGCTGTTTCTTGGTGTTTTCTTGGAGTTCTCACTCTTTATATGCAACTTATTGTTTTCTATAAACTCATTTGTACCCAGGGGACCATCTGCTGCAGAGAAATGCAAAAGCTTAAGTCCCATGCGTTTAGGGGATGGAGCAAGAAAGGCCTTTATCAAAGCAGAAAAATTCTGCTATAGCAACCTGGACTACACTGCTTCTTGCTTCCCCCCCACAAGCATAATAAACACCCTGAAATAAATACAGAAGCATTATTAGAAATATGATTCTTGAAACTTAGTAATATAGTAGAACCAGTTGGAGATATTGGTTATAAAAATAGGATGATGTAAAAAAAGGAACACTAATGAGTTGAAGAAAAATATAGGTGTAGTCAAAAAATAAGGATCTGAACAATGTGGTCAAGTACCTCTCCTTTTCCCCAAAAGCATCAGAAATAGATAAGCATATGGAAAAAAGGAAAAGTTAAGAGAAAATGAGGATAAAAGTTGAAATGGCACAAA
>NW_004446371.1:0-1271 GCF_000243295.1 Trichechus manatus latirostris | reverse complement strand
TCCTGTGGTGAGATGAGTTCCTTTATGTGACCTTTTGCTGTGAAAAACAAAACAAAAACAAAAGCAAATAGCTTTGGAGATTTTTCCCCTAAGCCTTGAGGAATAGTTACAGTTGCCTTGTTACAGTTTCCCTAGTTCTTTGGAGACGCTTGTTACTTTTGCCCAGGGAAGAAGCCAGTCCTTGCCTACAGAAAATGTCAATTAGTATGCAAATAGATGGAGCCACTTGCAATCCAGCAAGGGGATTGGTCAGTTTAGTGTAGGAAGGGATTGGTCAGTTATTATGCAAACAGTGGCTTGAAAATCTGCCCAATAGGATTGAACCAACTGCCTATATGAAGAGCCAAGCCAATAGAGATGGTCAGAGGCAAGGGGAGAAGAGGCAATGAGAGAAAGAAAGAGATAGAGAGAGAGATGAGCATCTTTAGGCAGAATGTTTGTCATTGGAGCTAAAACGCTGTAATAAGGTCAAGGGCTGTAACACTCAAGACAGCTGGAGACCAGAGAGAGAGAGAGCCCAGCATTGTGCATGGCTGAGAGGGGGCTCCTCCAAGGGAAGGCCTGTCCTGAGGGGGCATTCACAGCCAAGAGTGGACATGCATGGTCGAGAGAGAGAGAGAGAGAGAAAGACAGAGAGAGAGAGAGCTGAGAGAACAGTCCTACACAGAAGAAGGGAGGGATGTGCTCCTCACTTTGGGGAAGTCTTCCATACCTTACCTGTGTGCTTCCTGACACTGATCTTGAGTTATAGCCTGTTACTTACAAGTTGATCCTGTTTCTGTTCCTTTCAAGTTGATCCTGATCCCAAGTAGTAGCCTATTACATTCCTAATAAACCATAAAACTATATTTGGTGAGTTCTGTGAGATTTTACAGCAAATTATCATTATCAAACCCAACATAGAGAAGAAGAGAGCTGAGGGGAAGGAGAGTGGTCGATGTCAGAGATGATGGATTGGTATAGTAGCTTGGAGAAATTGGAAATCTGGGGGACATGTTTAACCTCTGCCTCATAAGAAACAGCTTTGTGCTGATTCTTACTAATAAATTAATATGTTTAAGTCCAAAACTAACCTTTTAGGAAAATTTGAACATTTATATAAAATTTATACAAAACAGTAAAAATCTATGAAAATCTGAAAAAAGATTTGAAAAAGAAGAGCAAAGATGGGGGCTGTATGGGGAGTAGAATTGCTGTACTGGGTATTAAAGCATAGTACAAAGATATAGTGATTAAAAAGTGTGAAGAGAATGAAGGTATAGACAAATAGC
>NW_004446370.1:3319-4245 GCF_000243295.1 Trichechus manatus latirostris | reverse complement strand
CCCGCCACGCGAACACCGATACGTCAGTCCCGGGGCCCGACGGTGTGGCGGCGAATCGGTACCGCTTACAAACGCGTTTTTTGGGTCGCGTGGCCCAACTGCGTGGCGGTGCTGGTTTTGGGGGTTGGAAACAGTTTGCTAAATATCGATTTAAAATATATCACTGATTTAATAGTGTATTTAGTCATGTTTTGTTTTTCATTTTTTGAAATAATTTATTTTTATGGTTGAGACTGCACAGCAGAACATACACCAATTCAACAATTTCTGCGTGTACAGTTCGGTGACATCGGTTACGGTTTTTAAGTTGTGCGACCATGCTCACCCTCCTTTTCTGAACTTTTTTTCACTGTTAATGTAAACTGCCTATTATCATTTTTTTCCTGAACCGGGTGGCTCAAAACATGGAGCTGGCCCAGGCCTACCTGGACCTCCAGGAGGCTGGGCAGAGGGAGGCCCCGGAAGGAAAGTCCACTCTATTCCATCTCAGGCCTGGGCCCCCTTCCTCTGCACCCCTCTGTTACCGGGTCCAGTGCCCAGGTGCCCCTGTGGAAGCTGCCTGGCACCGTGGCCTCCTTAGCACGGGAGGTGTTCAAACCTCCCACTTTCCCCCTCCCCCAAGCCCAGAGCCCCCGTGTCCCCTGACTTCTTCAAGGTCCCTGGAATTTTTTTGGCCCTGGGTTTAGGGAGAATAGGCTCCACCTATCCCCTGCCCCCAGGTGAGCTCAGGGCTCATCCGAGTGGATTCTGCGTTAGGGTTAAGGGGTACTTGGGGGTCCCGGTCATGTCAGGGATAAGGACAAAGTAAGATGTGACTGTAATCACCAGCTCACCGTCCTCCCAGCCCCCACCGAGGGACAGCGTGGGCTTTCTTATTTCTGTCTGTATCTGAAATGACAAGGAAGCTGCTCTAAAACCTAAGTTTC
>NW_004446370.1:0-2662 GCF_000243295.1 Trichechus manatus latirostris | reverse complement strand
TGGGACCTTTGAAGTTTAGGGTGGAGGGGAGCTGGGGCAGAAGTTGGCTGGACCAGGAGGAGACTGGGGAATTGGTGACCAATACCTTGTTCTAGAAGTTTGGCTAAAAAAAGGAAGGAGAGGAACCAGGGTCCCTCCCGAGACCCTGTCCAGGCCTGACCAGTGAGCCGGGAAGAGGTGGCCGATTCGTCATGTGTACCATGTCCCCCTGCCTTGCATTGCAGCCAGCGGAGGTCCCAGGACATCTGCAGACCGAGCAGCTGCCTGCCAGGAATGCCTACCACTTCTAGTAGAGGGCAGCAGGCCAGGTGGTGTTGATCCAGCAACCCAAGTGGACCTCTGTTGTCAGCAGACATAGGCCTCCTGGCCTCACATTCTTTGTGGTGCCCACACAGGCCTGGGTTGGAGCACTGCCTAAAGCTGCCGGGGTTCCGACCTGCGAGGTGCCAGCACCCCTCCATCAGGACCGCATCGGCCCTGGAGGCCTCTGGCAGCAGGTGGGGTGCTGAGGGCCACAAGCTTGAACCAACCCTTCTCCTCCCAGCACACCCCTCTGAGCCACCCTGGCCTGTTCCTACGAGAGGGAGAAGACACTCTCGCCACTTCCTCAGAGGCTTCAAGAATCCTTTGATGAGGAGCCTCCAGCCTTCCACTTGCCCCCAGAGCCCAGGGAACCCCCAGAGCACACTGCGGCGAGGTGGCCCCGGGGTGCTGCCGACCACAGCCCCTGAGGATAGACGGCTGGGCCAGGCCAGGTGCAAATCAAGGTTGGTATTTATTTCCTGCTCAAGGGCCTGGAGCGGCCAGTCTGTCGGCTGAAGGCTGCTGTGACCACTGCCTGCCGGGCTCAGGACTGTGGGTAGCTAGGGGCCTGCTCTGGTCTGGTCCAGTCAGGTTCTGTGCACGAGGAGCTGGCTGGAGTGTGGAGGATGACAGCCCCGTGGCCCTGGTGGTCAGGGGTAGATGGACACATGAGAGGAGGCTGGAGCCCGTGCGGACCAGGGAGCTGCCCAGGGCCCTGAGTTCTGGCCCTGGCCAGGGCCGCACCCTATGGCAACACTGCCCACTAGGCCAGCCTCCTTTGGGTTGCCCGCCCGTGGCTGTCGGGATACACCAGAGTTTCCAGGTGGGTATCGTGTGATCTCGGCGTGTGATTCGCTGTGATCTCGGCGGTACTGGGGTCACCACGGGTCCCTCCAGGCCAGCTGCTCGGGTCCACTGCTGTGGCCCTGGGGCACACAGAGGAAAGTGAGGCAGGCCATGATCTGCCTTGGCACCTTCTCTGCACTGGCTGCATCCTCCTATCCATCTGTCTGTAGAGCTCTCCTCTCATGTCCTGCCTCTCCACGGGCCTGGCTGTGGGCTCTCCTCCTTGCCTTTCCTGGCCCTCGCCCCAACCTTTGGGAACCGTCCCCTTGTCCAGCCTGAGTGTGCTCTCCAGACCCTGATGAGCACATTGGGCCGCCTTTTGAATCCTCTAGCCTCAGTGTCCCCATCTGTAAAATGGGTCACAACAGCACCTGCTTCCAGGTTCCCATGTGTCAGAGCAATAGCCCTAGCGCAGGGGGAGCCAGAACAGAGAGAGAGTGGGGGGCGAGGGAGGGGGAGAGAGAGAGAGAAGCGGGGTGGGGAAAGAGGAAGTGAGACAGATAGGCGTACAGACAGCTAAAGATGCGGGGGCAGAAGGAAGAGAGGTGGGGGAGAGAGATAAAGGGGCAAAGGAGGGAGGGAGAGAAACAGAGGAGAAGGGAGAGGGAGGGAGACGGAGAGGGGAGAGAAAGAAATGGAGGGCGAGAGAGACAGAGGGAGAAAAGAATAGAGAGAGCGGAAGGCAAGAGAGAAGGGGATGGAGGGAGAAAAACAGACGGAGGGAGAGAGGGCTGGGAGCCACCTGGTGCCCCTCCCTTGTCTCCTTGTTTAGAGCCTCCTGCCCCTCTCTCCCCTGCTCCATCTGTCCCTCCTCCATCCCCCCTGGAGCCAAGCCACTGGGCGGTGTCAGAAGTCCGGGAGGGCCTCAGCCATGGCCTGCCCAGTGTGGAGCTTCTCCCCAGCCTCCGCGGTGCCCGCCATGTGTGCCCGGCCTCACTACCCCTCCTCCTGCTCCCTGGGAGTCCTGGCTTCTGGATGCCCGGACCCTGTCCCCTCCAGGCCAGGCGGCAGCTGCAGCTACAGGGCAGGCACGAAGCGGATCCTCTGGGAGTAGGCCAGGTCAATGGCGTAGAGGAGCAGGTTGACGTAGGTGAAGATGGTCACCACCAGCTGGCTGTCCCAGGGGCAGCTGCCTCGAGGGCAGTCCGCCGGCCGCCGGGGCTCGCCGTACTTGGGGTCAAAGCAGAAGACGGGCCAGATGACGGCGGCACTCAGGTACAGGAGCGCCGCCACAAAGGTGTACACCACCACCAGGCGGTCGAAGGGGCAGCCCAGGCCCCCCGTGTGGCCCATCACGCTCAGGGCCACCACGATCACTGTGGCCAGGAAGCAGAGGCTGTAGACGGCCACGCACCACTGTGTGGCCACGTAACGCCCATAGTGGCTGTCGTAGACCAGTGCCCCGAAGATGATGCAGGCCACGAAGGCCTGGACAATCTTGAGCAGCCCTGACACCGTGGCCATGTAGCTGGCCACCTGGCCGGGCCGGGCACGGGTCAGGGCCACTTCAGTA
>NW_004446369.1:2111-4245 GCF_000243295.1 Trichechus manatus latirostris | reverse complement strand
TGATCCCTCTTAACTATGACTGCTACAACTTTACTGTTATCTTGAAGGCCATAAATAATTTTTAAAAATATGCTTCACTACGTCTTGACAACAATGGACTCCAGAATCATTTAAGCCATTCTTTCCAAATGAAAACTCAATTACTAAGCACTTTAAACATGGACCCTGGCCCAAATACCTGCAGGGCACTGATGTGCTTCCAACTCACCTTCGCTTTGGCGCCCTGATAAAAAGCTCACAGAGGAGTCGGCCCTGCTCATCCTTATAGTCTCGGATGGTGTTGTAGAGTTCATGGCACACAGCAATCTACACACAGGAGTAGGAGAAAACCACCAGTGAGAAGAAAGCCGGCACAGGTGTAAGGATTATCTTACTCTTCAATAAGAACATACCCATAAAAGGCAAGTAGAGAAGAGAACGGACGAATTCCCCAAAAAACTTTCTAATATACAGGAACCCAAGCCTGAAATATGCTGACATCTCTTTTATTTAAAATAATCTAATTCATTAAATTTGTTGGGTACCTTTCATCAAACTTTTGTGATCGGTGATTTTTTTTCTCTCTTTTAAACTACATCAGTTCATACTACTCTCCTGCTTAAAATCATCTGATAGAAGGACTACAATGAAAATAAAACTGAAACCCCTAACAATGCCCACAAAGGCCCTACATACTCTGGCCAGGTGGACCCTGCAGTCTCCTTCTCTCTAATCATGAGACACCAAACCTGTTCCTGACCCACCCCCTCTAACACTGGTCCCCTCTGCCTGGAACTCTTCTCCAGGACTCTGCAGGGTTGGTGCCTTGTCACCACAGAGAGGCCTTTCCTGAAGATACTAACCAAAATAACTGTAAACACCCAAACTTGTCTTCTTAGCATTTATCACTAGCTGAAAATATTATTATTCATTTGTTCACTTGGTCACATTCTGCTTTCCCCTCATGAGAACCTAAGCTCCGTGTGAAAACTTAACTTGTCTTATACATGGTTTTACTCTAACTACTAGAACCATACTTGGCATATGATAAGCACAAAATTATTTGTTGAATGACTATTTGATGTGACATACTGATATTCTTCATTATTTCATAATATTAAATTGTACGATTACTGTAGTTTCGATTCAATGTAAACTTTTCATGAAATAAAGATTAAGAATATTAAGGGGAAAAGGAAGTAGAGAGGCCTTGCATTTTAACCACTACCATTAAAGGAAGGGCACGGGAATCGTGGGAAAAGCAGGCAGAAACTGTGTGGTCCAAGTTACTCACAGGATCTACCGTTGGAAGATTGGAGAGTCTCCTCCTTTTCCTGCTTGGGCCTGGTGTGGACACAGAATGATGCCCGTCATCAAAGTCCCCGCTGACACTACTGGAAGGGGAGGTAGCTCTTCTTCTCTTGGAACCCATGGAATCCAACTTCTTCTATAAGAAATAATTAGCCATGTTCTTATGTTTAAATCTAGACTCTGCCACCAAACTTAGCTGGCCACCTACCACCACGCTTCTGGATCAAAGAAGTTTCACTAGCTATAAGTTTTTCCAATGGAAGTCCTGGACCTCACTGCTGTAGCCTCTTCACTTTTGATGAGGCAAATTCAGCAAAAGTGTACTCATTTGTATATCACCAATTTTGAATGATTCAACTACTTCTGGCCCTAAATTTACCCTGGACTACAGTTTCCCAACCATGTGCAGTGGTACAAGGTATTGGTCTCTTAGTCCCTGAAACAGCCAGGCAGGCTTGGGGGACAGAGGCCCCAAGCCAATCACCTATGGAGCTGGCAGCCTCATCTGTTTTCCCCAGTGTGCCTTACAGTTACGATCATTATCCAGGTGGGCCATGATACAGAAAAGGGTAGGAAGCAGTGCCTGGGGCAAATGAGTAGTGTAAAAAGGTAAGGCGACAGAGGACATCTAAGCGTTTAGCATTTTAGATGTACTTTAGAAGTAACACAATGAAAATGAATTTTTTCTATTCATTAAAGCAAGAGTCACAAGACATACCCCTGAAAAACACTCAGTGTGACTTCCCATATGCAACATGTAGAAGTAATAAAACTGTGTTTTGAAATTCTTCTGTTAGAAAATGGACCTCTTTTTCAGTTACGTGAGGTACTCTATCCTCGTGAA
>NW_004446369.1:0-1094 GCF_000243295.1 Trichechus manatus latirostris | reverse complement strand
GGTGGGGGATCTAACTTTGAGGTGGGAATCTCCTGGGAGCTGAAAGCAGGAGCAAAACAAGCAAAAAATTCTGGTAAGCAACTAAGAAACCAGAGGCGTCTCTTATCTCCTCCTGGGAACTAACTAAAGTCCACGTGGTGTTTACAAACAATCTACCCTGATGATGTTGCCCTCGTCTCGGCTTTGGTTTGTTATATAATGTAGTAGTTTGCAGTCTGCCAAAACTGACTAAAATCTTCAAAGGACGTAGACCAAGGACAGCCATGTTTTATTGATTCGTGTTTGTTTTATAAAGGCTGGCAAACTGGTTTCAAGTCATTAAGATAAAGAAACTAAAAACCAACTCTTTATAAACAAGGACATAGGTGGAATGTGATGAACACGAGGAGGGAATTTTTATGGAAAGGACAACAAAAATTTAAGAAAGGTGGAAGGGGAAAGGCAAGGAAGAACAGAAAAGGGAGAGAGTGTAGATGATCAGTGATTTACCAGCTTTACCAGAGCACAACCAGCGCCTCGAAAAGCCAGTCTCCTCATTATGTCTGAAGGCCAAGTGCAGCCAGGGGGAGAAGGCAGGGCTTTAGAAGTGCTAATTCAGTGTTAGTATATTCAAAACTGAAAGAGAAGAACAAGGCAGAGAAAGGGGAAATAGAAAGGAAGGGTCAGAAGAAGTAAAAATGAGTACGAATAGATAGAAAACATTCAAGTGGAACTGCCAGAGAAAGATAACAGAGCTGGAGAAAATAGGCGTATCAGTTCTATAAAACTGCTGCAAAGGCTCAGGCAGTAACTAACAGTACCTGACATTTCTTCTATTTTAAACCAAATGCTTTTCATCTGCTAAAGATGCCTCACATGGAACAAGCAGTCACATTGCCCCTTTGCTCACATGGAACAACTGTCAACTCCCGGAAGGAAGGGTGCCTTCCTAACTGCCCCTTAGTCAATAAGAGCAGAGTTCAATCAGAGCTGGAGTAGAGAGTGAACACATATGAGAGACTTGCATATCACACAAAGTTTTGGCAAGCTGGAACAAAACTGAGAACGGTTCATGTGAGCAAAGAGTCTGGAAAACTCTTTCCCACCCAAAATTT
>NW_004446368.1:2747-4246 GCF_000243295.1 Trichechus manatus latirostris | reverse complement strand
GTGCTAGACTACTAACCAAAAGATTGGCAGTTTGGATCCACCCAGAGACCCTTGGAAGAAAGGTCTGGTGATCTACTTCTGCAAGATCACAGCCACTGAAAACCCTATGAAGCACAGTTCTACACTGAAAGGCATGGGATTGCCATTAGTTGGAATTGACTTGAGACCAAGTGGTTTGGTTTTTTGTATCTATAAGAAAGAAGGTGTGTAAGAAAAAAGGTGAAATTAAAAAATATGCTTATAGCTGCTCCTTTGTTCAAAAAGAAATTCAATAGGGGTAAATTTAAAAGTAATATCAGTTGCCTACAGGGTGTGTGTGGGATTGGGCAAAAGGGATTGGACAGAGCAGGACTGGGGTGGAAGAAATGGAGACGGGATGACGGAAATGTCTCTGAGTATAACTTTTTGTACAGATCTGACTTTTGGAACCAAGTTAAAAATATATTCAACAAAAACTATAATCAAAAAGGATGGGGGAAAATCCCGAAAACGAAATATAAACAGAACCAAATGAACCAAACTCAGTTTCAATTGAATAGTATAACCACAGAGAATGGGGCGGGGGGAAGGAGGGAACACAAGTATTTTGCAACAGTATTTGGATTACATATCTTCAAGCTAAAGACAAAAAGAATTGTAAACAAATGTTGAACTCTGATTATAGTTTTCTTCCCCCCACAGAGGTATGAGTAAGCAATTTTGAAATTACTTTCTGTGTAATCTAGGATTTAGTAAAATAAGTAAATATATAGTGGATAATGAAAGACAGATTCCTCGTTGTCAGAAAGGAAATTACAAATATGGAAAAGGAGAAGGCTAGAAAGAACCCTGTGGAAGGAATTGGATTAGAGTTGGAGGTATCAGAATGAACGCATGATTTTTTATACGTGTTTTTACGCAAATAATGTGTGCCTTCTATGTTTGTTTGCCAACCACATCCTCCTCCCCGCAAGGTATTTTCATGAGCCCTCCGTGCCAATTTTTTTACATGTTGCTGTAAAAAAAATTAGCATAGCATGCTTACGAAAATGCTTCACAGAGGGAGGGTGCAGTTGGCAAGCAGGCATAGAAGGCGCGTGTTATTTGAGTAAAATTACGGTATATGCTTTTGGAAGTTTCAGCCCACCCAGAGGTGCCTCAGAAGAAAGATCTGGTGATCTACTTCCAAAAAATCAGCCATTGAAAACCCTGTGGAGCACAGTTCTACTCTGACACACATGGAGTTTCCGTGAGTCAAAATGGATTTGGTGGCAACTGGCTACATATACACATATGTATGCATACGCACTATGCCATATATGTCTCTATGTACATATATATCCACCCATACACATCTGTATGTATTTCTATATTAATCTACATGTGTACTTTCTGTCTATTCCCTATATCTGGAGATCCTTATAGAAATAGATATAAATGTACATGGGTGGATACATACAGACACACACAGAGAACAAGCAGTGTGTAGGTGGCTGTGTGTGTGTGTGTGTGTGTGTGTG
>NW_004446368.1:0-1317 GCF_000243295.1 Trichechus manatus latirostris | reverse complement strand
TTAAAACCCTGAACCTCTTCTACACTTTAAGAGTTTCTATTTTGTCTCTCTGTCCCTTCCCATTTTCCTAAACCAGAATCTTTTTCCCATTTGGGGGCCAATAAACATCTGAATAGAGCCAGAATATTGCTCCTAGAAATGATAAGACATGCTGTGTTTCTTGAATATGGACTAGAGAGAGAGCTATTATATTGCACAAGCGCCTGTAGTTACGTTCTCCAAAAAATTAAGACCTTCTAATTTACTCTGAGATCTCCTGAATTCATATAGCTCAGCACTATGTGACTGCAAGCACCAGTGAGGGAGGCATTTCAAATTAACAGCCCCAAAGTGTTTATTGCAGAAACTTTAAGAAAGACCCCTTCACACAAAGACAACGCTACCTTAGTCTTTAGCATAATAAGATTCTTTCCCTGAGCCAAGCTAATAAGTTAATACCATCAATATTTCCCCCTGCTCAACATTAGATTAAAGTATCTTTATCTTCCAATTAACCTGCAATTATGTGTCTTAATATCTGACATTCTCTTGGATTTTGGTTAATCCATACAATGCCAATATTTAAAGATAAGGTCCCCAGGTCAATCAGCTAGAAACCATTCCCAGAAGTTGATGCTAATCAAATTTGTTCATGCAATTCAGTGAGTTTATTGCCATGATAAGTTTTAGAACAGATGTTTGACACTGAAGAAAGCTCTTTATGGTAGAATTTAAATCCCTGTTGTTCGGTAATGACAAAGGTTATTAAAATACACTTTTTGGGGGGTGACCTAATTAAGGCACTCGATCAAAAACAATCAAAACAGCCGCCTCCTTAGAGCCCTCCTAAGCATGAAGTTTCTCAGTCTCTCCGTCTTGCTCTGATGAAAACATAGCATGAAGAATGGATGAAATTATGATCTCGGCCGAGAAATTAGCCTTAAGCACTTGTTAATAAAGGCAAATAGAATTTTACAAACCAACATATAAACTTTGCAAGGCTTATTTTATTGCTTTCTGCACCAAGGTAAAGTAGATGGATATAATTACCTCCCTTATATTCTTATTTAGTTCATTTTTTAAAAGCTTGCTTAATGATGGAAGTCTAAGAATGAGAACAGATTGGATCTGGCTATTCTTTTAGCTCGAAGCTGCTTGATCCTTGATTAAACAGGTTTTTCTCCTGACAGACGTTCAAATGCCCTGCACTCCCCATTCTCATGATTTTTCACACTAAAAAAGATGACAACAGTGATTTTCCCAGAATGTTCCTGTTTTGAGGTGAACAGTGGAGAACATGGGGATCATTGAAGAGTGTTTCACACACAGACACACACA
>NW_004446367.1:3321-4247 GCF_000243295.1 Trichechus manatus latirostris | reverse complement strand
GGGAACCCAAGTTCGAGAAGGGACAGTGTTGACATGTCATGGGGTTGTTAACCATTGTCACAAAACAGTATGTATACTGTTTTTTATTTGTTCTGTAAATTCTCATCTAAAGTACAATAAAAAAAAAAAAAAAACAATTACCACTTGTAAATGAATCTTTTTTCATTATAAAAATTATATCCATTAAGATTTTTAGGAAATACAGAAAAGTAGAAAAAAAAGGAAAAGAGCCTTATTATCCAGATATAACCACTGTTCAAATCTGAAAGTCTCTATTAGTCTTTGGGATCCCTGGTGGCACAGTGGTTAAGAGGTATGGCTGCTAACCAAGAGATTGGCAGTTCAAATTCACCAGCTGCTCCTTGGTAACCCTATGGGGCAGTTCTACTCTGTCCTGTAGGGTCGCTACGAGTTGGAATCAACTCCATGGCAATGGATTTTGGTATTAGTCTTTATTCTGAGCATATTTTTAGAATTATTAGTATATTATAATGAGTTTGAATGTTTTTCATATATTTCTTAGCCATTTATATTTCTTCTTTCACAAATTGTATATTCACGTTCTTTGTCTAATTTTCAATTTAAGTGTTAATGTTTTTCTTATCAAGCTTTACACATTTTCACGTATTGTTGTTAGTTACCACTGAGTCACTCCCGACCCACGATCACCCCTTGTGTGTCAGAGCAGAACATCTCCACAGGGTTCTCATAGCTGTGACCTTCCAGAAGCAGATCACCAGGCGCCTCTGGGTGGGTTCACGCTGCCAGGCTTTCAGCTGGCAGTCAAGCGCTTCACCCACTTGTGCCACTCAGAGGCTCCTTTTTAGATATTAATGGCATTAGTTTTTTTTCTCAGTTTGTGTATTTTGATTGAATTTTTGTTTGACTTTATCAAGAGAAATTTTAAACATTTATATAGTTAAATA
>NW_004446367.1:0-948 GCF_000243295.1 Trichechus manatus latirostris | reverse complement strand
GGAGGGTTTTGAGCAGAGAAGTGACATGGTCTGAGAAGATAACTCTGTCTGCTAGATGGAGAATCAACCTGGGGGAGGTGAGACTGAGAAAAGAGGAGCAAACATGGAATCCTGGGAGCACTAACATTTTACTGAAGACTATCAAGATAAGGCTTTGGATTTTTTTTTGATATAGAAGACACCTTGGTCTGTTAATAGACTGAGGGAGAGGAGTCAGCAGACAGATAAGCTGCTTAGCTGCCTTGAAGTAGAAATGGAGGGAATAGATCTTGGAAGATTGAGCCCAATACATTTTGCCTCTTCCCTACACCAATTCTAAGCCAACTGAGAAATAAGACAAGAGGTGTGTGGATGAAGGTCAAAATATCAAGTCTATTACTGTTCAAGGTAGGTTGAAGAAGGTAGTTTTGTACAGGGCAAATGGGCTTTATAACTGAATCTAAGCATTCAACAGACATACCTGCCCAGTCAGGCCTAATCTGGTGAGGGCAGGGCATTTGTTGTTAAGCCTACAGCTTGGCCAAGAGCAGTGAGCATGAGGTCTATGCCAGCAAGCTGGGTTTCCAAGAGCAAAGAGGGGAGAGGCAGAGCTGAACATGACCTTGCAAATCAGATAAACCATTCACCTTCTTCAAAGTAGATTGAGTAAACAGGGACAGAAAGCAGAAACCATACTGATTTAACTCTAGAAGGGAGTAGGTACATTTCTCTGTAACATTACCCAACTTTTTTGTTGTGTTGACCTATCAGGCTTAACCACCATTATGTATTCTGTAACTTACTTTAAATTCTTCAGCCTAGGCACTGGGATGTAAATGTGTGTGTTTGTTTTAATATACTCTGTGAGTGGTTGGTTTCCTAATTTAGGAATACACACTCCCAGGCTGTTGTTGCTGTTGGTTGCCATTGTGTTGGTTCTACCTCATGGTGACCTTATGTATAACAGAA
>NW_004446366.1:2490-4247 GCF_000243295.1 Trichechus manatus latirostris | reverse complement strand
GAGGGGGACTGCCCAAGACCACCCAACTTGAGCCCACATATCAGACCCCTCTGGTGTCACACCTCACATCCACCTTATCATGCCAGCCTTTGCTGCAGCAGTGGGCTGTGCACAGCTGTATCCTGACAGGACCTCACCTTAGCACACTGCATATTGTTCTCTGTCATGGATTGAATTGTGTCCCCCCAAAATATCTGTCAACTTGGCTGGGTCATGATTCCCAGTATTGTGTGATTGTTTACCATTTTATCATCTGACTGGATTTTCCTACGTGTTGTAAATGCTATCACTACGATGTAATAAGATGGATTAGCGGCAGTTATATTGATGAGGTCTACAGGATTAGATACTGTCTTAAGCCAATCTCTTTTGAGATATAAGAGAGAGAAGTGAGCAGAGAGACACGGGAACCTCATACCACCAGGAAAGCAGAGACGCCCCCAGAAGAAGAAGATTGATGACACATACCTTCCTCCAAAATCGACAGAGAAAGCGTTCCCCTGGAGCTGATGCCCTGAATTTGGACTTGTAGCCTACTGGACTTGAGAGAATGAACTTCTCTTTCTTAAAGCCATCCACTTGTGATATTTCTGTTATAGCAGCACTAGATGGCCAAGACATTCTCTTTCCACCTGGGTCTTTTCTGCTCCTGCCATGTGGGACACTTTAGCCATGCTGATGCATGGAAGTGTGACGGAGTCAATATTGCACGGAGCAACCCTTGACCAGAGGGAGAAAGGACCTGGGGAATGACACTTCCTTTTCCATCCCTCAGGGAGATGATTCTGCTCATCTGTCACTCCCCTGACGATCTCTAGGGGGACTGAGCCCCAGGTGCCTGCAGTGGTGATCAGCTCAGTCACACCCCCTTGGATGGGCTTTCCCTCTTTCCCCGTTTTACTCTTCCCAGTGGCCCACAAGTACACTGCAAACAATAAACTACCTGCACGCAAGCAGTTCTCTCAGGGTCTGGCTTCCGGGGTGAACCCAAGCTAAGGCAGTTTTCACCTGAAGGGGCCTAGACCTTCAGAGTGGAATTCTGGAACTGGGTCAGTCATGGTCAGACATTGATAAGGACCTGGCTGTTGGGGACAAATGGGGTGTGACAACCCGTCGCATGTAGAAGCACTATGATTACTCAGACCCTCACTGGCGGAGGGTTGGGATGAGGGGCAGGTGAGGTGTGAAGTATCTGGTTATGCATCAGCTGTGGCACCTGAACAATCTGCAGCAACAGTAATTACAAGAACTCTGGAGTTGGTTGGCTTTTGTCAACGGATTTAGAAGTCTTGACAAAAGAAAGTGACAATCTAAAGCTAGTTCTCAACTCAAGACACACTGGTATCGATGGAAGCATTTAAATAGACCCTCATCTCCTGAAGCCCCAGGATTTAATCATAAGGGTGGCAGAATTACAAAAGAGACAGGATATATAGACACGGCACATTTCCTTTGCCAAAGTCAGAGCCCCGATAGGAAAGCGTGGGACCCTGGGGTCAAGAGGTGGACTGTATTGGACACCTCTTGTGTCCCAGTCACATCCTCTCAGCCCTCCTTTTCACTCCAGCCCTTGCTGCAGCAGTCAGCTGTGCTCAGGTGTGACCCAACAGCACCTTTACTTAGCTGGACCACACATCTCTGTCTTTTCTAGGTCTTTTCCACTACTCGGTGGTGGAATGTTTGCAGAACCTGCTCAGCCATTCCTATACAGGAGCAAACCTAGAGGTGCAGCAAGTTAACACCCCATGGTGCAACCC
>NW_004446366.1:0-1534 GCF_000243295.1 Trichechus manatus latirostris | reverse complement strand
TTTGGAAGCAGATCGCTAGGGTCTTTCTTCTGAGGAGCCTCTGGGAGGGTTTGAAAGGCCAACCTTTTGGTTAGTAGTCAAGTGCTTGACTGTTTGCACCACCCAGGGACTCCTTGGACTCAAAGGTTAGAAACTAACAACAACAATGAATTTCCTTTCTCGTGTGGCAGGTACAGAGTTAAAATGTTCTCCTCGTGTACCGAACGCCACTGCTGGGTCGGAGACCTCCAGGGTCGCTCTGATTCACCATCTGCTTAGTGGCCTGAGGCCAGAGTCAGGGCACCCCGTCAGACACACCCTGGGTGCTGCCCCTTCCCCATATTTACTCCGCATAGTGTGGCTCCACCCACAGCGAGCCTGGTCTGCTCCCTGCATAGAGTTAGTGTCCCCTGCAAACTCAGCTGGGAGGCTTCCCAGGTCATTCCCTGTGACCAGGCTAGAGCTGGGTCCCTGGAACAATGGACAGTGACGTCAGCCTGCTTGGCTTTCTTGGGGAACTCCCAGGAGCAGGACACTCTGGAAGGGGTGTCTTCTTCCAGGTCTGGCCCCCCTCCTCCCAGCCTCAGTCCTGAGCCCGGTGCCCCCTTCTAGGGGGATGTGCCTGGTCTGTGCTGCCCTCTAGAGAGGGCTTGCCTTGCGGAGCTTCCCCTGGGCTCTTGGACCCCCAAGGACCCCGAATGAGGAATTCTCGCCCTCCATGTGAGAGAGCTGGGTTGGACTCCTGGCCCATGCGCCTCATGTAGCCACCGCCCGTCTGTCAGGGGAGGCTTGCGTGTTGCTGTGATGCTCAACAGATTTCAGCAGAGCTTCCAGACTAAGAAGGACTGGGAAGAAAGGCCTGGCGATCTACTTCCAAAACTGGGCCAGTGAAACCCTATGGATCACAACGGTCCGATCCACAACCGATCATGGGGATGGTGCAGGAACTGGCAGCATTCTGTTGTACGTGGGGTCACCCTGAGTCAGAGCTGACTCCACAGCGGCTAACAAGAGGGGTCCCCAAGCATGTGCTCGCTCTCTTTCCTTCTCTCTTCCTGTTCCCTCTTTTCTTGTTCATTTTCAGCTCCTTCAAATCTAGCCAGTCTTGTTCTTGAATTGAGGAAACAATTATTGATTTAGTTATACAATTAATCAATGCCTTGCCTCTTTCTTTTAAAACAGCGTGGGGTGGGCTCCCGAGTCAGGGGCTGCAGGTTCTCAGCGGGCCTTGGCTGGGCCTGGTGGAGGTGGTACTTCTCTCTCTCTGCCCTCACCCTGCTCCTGTCTCCTCGCTCTCCAGGGCAAGCCTTATTCACAGTCACCACAGAAACGCTCGCTCCAACCTCAGCGGATGTGACCATAACCAAGTGCATACAGTGGAGCTGAAACGCTGTGCAGCGGGCACTGCACTCTAGCTGTTAGCACCTGTGCTGGGGCTCTCCGACAGCATCCAGACACAGGACCAAGACGCTCGGTCCCTCCTGCCAGCCAGGCTGTCTCCACCACAGACACACCTGCCAGGGCCGCCCCAGCCAGCTGCCTGAGGGTCCTGGCT
>NW_004446365.1:2900-4247 GCF_000243295.1 Trichechus manatus latirostris | reverse complement strand
ACTATATATAAGTTTGTCTTTTCTAAAATTTTGTGTAAGTGGAAACATATAGTATATTCTCTTTTTTGACTGGATTATTTTATTTGGCACAATTATTTTCAGGTTTTCCCATGTTTTAGCATGCATCAGGAGTCTATTCTTTTGTATACCGCAGAAAACCCAACCCGTTGTCGTCAAGTCAATTGCAACTCATAGTGACCCTACAGGACAGAGTAGAACTGCCCCTTAGGGTATCTAAGAAGTGGCTGGCAGATTCAAACGGCTGACCTTTTGGATAGCAGCCAAGCTCTTAACCACTGTGCCACCAAGGCTCCTTTTTTGTATAGTTGAGTAGTATTTCATTATATGGATATACGACATTTTGTTTATAAAGTCTCCTGTTCTTGTACACTTGTGTTGTTTCCAGTGTTTGGATATTACAAATAAAGCTGATGGAACATTTGTGATCAAGTTTTTGTGTGGACAGATGTTTTCATTCCTTTTGTGTAAATAGCTAGAGGTGGAATAACTGGAAGTTAGGGTAGGTGCGTGTTAACCTTCTTAGGAAAGTGCCAAACAGGTTTTCTTCCTATCATTAGCATATAAGAATTCCAGTTCCTCCAAATCCTTGTTAGGCATTTAAATTTTAACCATTCAAAAAAGTCTGTAGTGCTATTTCAATGTGGTTTAAATTTTTCTTTCATTAAAAACCAATGGATCCTAGTTCTGGCAAAATGGCACTCTAGGCAGAAGTACCACACCGTCCCTCCACAGCAAAGATCCGAAAAACTAAGCCAAACAGAGAACACAATAATCCTGAAACCCTAAAACATCAAATGAAGAGATAAAGAACTCAGCCAAGCACCAAATGGAGTGAGAAAACTGACATAGAAAGGAGAGAGAGGAGAGATTCATGCAGAGGTCCCCTACCAGCTAACACAGCATGGATCCGCCATCTGGGACTCCTATTGGAGACCAGCAAACAGGGGGTACGAGAAAGCAGCCTCACGGAGAGTCCAGCGGGAGACAAAACAACCGGTAATTTGCGATATATGCTTTCCCACCCCGCACCCTTCTTCACCCCGACTCGGCCTCCTCTACTTCCAGCAGCCACAGTCTCTTGACCAGGAATCACCGGCTGCTTGGATTCCACACACCTGAACGGGCCAGCTCTCTGAGTGCCATTTGTTGGCTTCTGGTGTTGCTTTTTCCTGCTACTTTTAATTTCTCACCACCTCCGCCTCCTTTTGCTCAAACACCTGGCTCAGTGCACCATCTTTGCTTCTTCCTGAGGGGCTGCAGAGCTCCGGTAATTTGTGATATATGCTTTCCCAATCCCTACCCTTCTTCACCCACACTTGGCCCCCT
>NW_004446365.1:0-1097 GCF_000243295.1 Trichechus manatus latirostris | reverse complement strand
GAGGATCATTGAGGAACTGCTGACAGAAAACTTCCCCAATATCATGAAAGATGAAAAGCTGGCCATCCAAGAAGCTCAACGAACCCCATATAGAAGAAACCCCAAAAGAAAATCACCAAAGCATAATATCATATTCACACTCACCAAAACCCAAGACAAACAAAGAACCCTGAGAGCACCTCGTGAAAAACAAGAAGTCACATACAGAGGAGAAATAATAAGACTAAGCTCAGATTATTTGGCAGAAACCATGCAGGCAGAAAGGCAATGGGATGACATATATAAAATCTTGAAAGAAAGAAATTGCCAGCCAAGAATAATATATCCTGCAAAACTCTCGTTCAGATTTGATGATGAAATTAGGTCATTTCCAGATAAATAAAAATTAAGGGAATATGTAAAAGTCAAACCAAACTTAGAAGAATTATTAAAGGGAGTTCTTTGATCTGAGGACAAACAGCTTCAGCTCACATGCAGAATCTAGGACGCAGGATCATACCAGCTAGATACCCATCTAGGAAATGAACTCTCAAGGACTTTCCAAAACCAAAAGAAATACAACAGGGAATCAGAGCAGTTAATCAGTAAAAGACAACAACATCAAAACAATAAAAGAGGGAATAAACGGCATAAGTATAGAAACTTCTAATGGAGAGGAAGGCAAGATGATACCATGCAATTATAGACTGCTTCAAACTTAGAAAGATAAGGGTAAAATTCATGGTAACCACAAAGAAAGATAATAAAAATACTCATAAAAAAAGAGGAAAAACATAAAGTTTCAGCAAAAACAAAACCTACAAAAAGAAAAGAACTGAAAAAAAAATCCACAAACAAAAGTAACTCAGCACAAGAGAGCAAGAAGAACAAAGAAAACTTTGGCACCACAAAAAAAAGCACTACAAAATGACAGCAGCAAACTCACATCTATCAATAATTCCACTGCATGTAAATGGACTAAATGCACCCATAAAGAGCCGGAGAGTGACAGAATGAAAAAGAAAACAGGATCTATCAGTATGCTGTCTACAAGAGACACACCTTAGAAACAAAGATGTGAATTTATTAAAAGTCAAAGGTTGGAAAAAAATATATCA
>NW_004446364.1:3477-4249 GCF_000243295.1 Trichechus manatus latirostris | reverse complement strand
TTTTGTTTATCCATCCGTCTGTTGATGGACATTTGGGTTGCTTCTACCTTTTGGCTGGATTTGACTCTTCTTGATGTTCTGTTGTTTTGGCAGCAATTTTTATCCAGCCAAGGAACATAGTCCCCTCGTGATCCTGCCAGTAGTTCCAGAATTCATTTTGCCAGGTGACGACACTAAAATTTGGAATTTTGACCTAAAAAAAGCAGACCTAGTAATTGCTGACTTTGACGCTTGGCATATGAGTGTGGCCATCATTTACAATCTAATAATCTTTTTTTTTTTGCTTACACTTATATTAAACTTCTCTGTTCAAAGTTCAGACACCCTTAAACATCCACACCCTTCCACCAGGCTTAGTTCCCTTAGGTCACAATTTCCTAGTAAATATTACATTTCTTCAAGGAACAGAGATGTTGCTGAGCTTCAGCTGATACTCAATACCACATTTAAATTGGCTTTGACAAGCAAAGTTCCACCTGCTTCCAGACAAGAGTCCTGACCTGAACTGGTGTCTCTGGAATTTGGGTCTAGAGCTACTGTTGGGGTGCTAAATTTATTCCCTACCGACTGATAAAGTAGCCCGGGTTGGGCAGGCAAGGGAGGGCCTGGCTTGATTCATGTAGTTGATTAGAAGTTATTTGACCCTGGAAGCTACTGTGTCTCAGCTGGATTGGTTTAACTTTGCTGTTCTCTGGAGGAGACCTGATCCCTCATTTGTCTTTTTCCCGTTTTCGTCAACAGTCAGAAATTCACGGGCACTCATACCCCAGAC
>NW_004446364.1:0-1228 GCF_000243295.1 Trichechus manatus latirostris | reverse complement strand
TAGGATTTACAACACACAGGAAAATCACATCAGATGACAAAATGGTGGACAATCACACGATACTGGGAATCATGGCTTAGCCAAACTGATACACATATTTTTGGTGAACACAATTCAGTCCATGACAGTGAGCTTGACATTAACAAAAAAGGTAATAAATAACTCCTGGGGGTTAAGTGGAGTCGCTGGGTGATGGTAAAAACAGTTAAGTACTTGACTACTAACTCATCCAGAGGCACCTTGGAAGAAAGGCCTGGTGCTCTGCTTCTAAAAGCTCACAGCTCCGAAAACCCTATGGAGCGCAGTCCTACTCTGCAACACATGGGGTCATCATGAGTCAGATTTGACTCAATAACAAATGGTGATGGTGGTGGTGGTGGGGTTAAGTGGCAACATGGGTGCAGTGAGAAGGGAAAGGGTGCTATTAATGCTATGAAATGCATCTCTGTTTGTTTGGCAGAGTCCAGGCCAGCCCCAGGCATCTGCACTTGCCAGACAAGTAAGCTGATGATACTCAAAGAGAAAAAGTTAAAAAAAAAAGTCAAGAAGAGCTCCATACCACAGTTTTTCATCACATCAGTTGGCTGCAGGCACCGTTTTCCAACCCCCAGGAACAAAAACATTGGTTCCAAGGCAAATATGGGCGGGGATGGGGGGTGGGGGGCGGTAGTATTTCCACCTACATGAAAATACAGAAACTTCGTCAAAGAAAGAAAACTATTGAGGAAGTCTACTTCCACCAAACCTTTCTCTGCACTCAGTGCTTAGGTGGTTCTCGGTGCAGCGTGCTTACGCAAATGCCTAATGGCTGCTCACAGGACAGGTGCAGCACAGACCAGTCATCAAACTCAACAAGAAATGCAATGGGTCAAAGAAGGAATGAGCAAGGAGTGAGGGAAATAAGGGCTTCAGATAAATTCGCTTAAACAGGGCTTGTCATCAGACTACAAATGCTCTCAGCTGGCCTTGGCTGTCCGAGAGCTTTAAGTTGTCTGGGAATTAATGCAGAGTGGTTAACAGTTAACGCTGCCACTCAACTCCGGGTAAATCTGTAAAAATAATTATTACAACCTGAATTCAACCATGTAAACAGCACTGCACACAGTCAAGTCAACTATGACTCATGGAGATCCCATGTGTGTCAGAGTAGAACTGTGCTCTGTAGGTTTTCAATGGCTGATTTTTCGGAAGTAGATCTCCAGGCCTTTCTTCTAAGGCCCTTCTGGGT
>NW_004446363.1:2722-4218 GCF_000243295.1 Trichechus manatus latirostris | reverse complement strand
GCCCTGCTCCTCTGCAGTACCACAAAACGTCCACACCGAGATCGCGGTAACATCAAGATGGTCTCTGGCAAACAATCCTTGTGTTTCCACTATGAGCAAGACTTTGGGCCAGGTCTTTGGGGGGGGGACTAGGAAAGTCTAGGCTGATTTAGGGCCTTGGCATGTACATCTCCCCTGAGCCTCCAGCACCCCAGCACTTCTAGGCTTCTCTTATGGACTTGAGTTTGAAAGTTACATCTCCATACCTCCTCAGAACCCTCACTGAATGGGCAGCACCTGGAGTAATGACGATGACTGGAGAAGAAGGATAACCATGTTGAGTGCTCAACACGTGCCAGGCACTTTGCAAGCACTTTATGGTCATTTGCTCAGCTAATCCTTATGATAACTCTCTGAGTGCTATTATTATTCCCATTTTGCAGGTGAGGAAACTGAGGCACAGAGTCATTTAGTAACTTGCCCAAGAGCACAGAGCCCCAGCTGGCAGCGCCCAGACCCATCTCAGGCAGTGTGACTCCAAGACCTACACCCTTCACCCCCACGCTGTGTCTGATCCCATTTTGTGTCCTTATGAGGCCTGGCGGACAACAGGTCCTCAATAAAGACTGGGTTTTTTAAAGGATTATCACCCTTACTACATACATGTTATGATAGTAAATTCTGATCAGTGGGTCTGCTCTCTTGGAAAGTCAGCTATAAAAGTCTTGGGACTTGTTTACTTCTTTTCTCTGGCTTTCTTGATATTTTTGCCCACCCATCCCCTGTCCTGCCTGTGGCTGGAGCTCTGGAAGGGCAGAGGCCTCAGTGAGGGCTCACTCCCAAGTTGGCCTGGGACAGGCTTGGGTCTGGACTCTCTGCTCAGTCAAACTGTGCCGCCACCAGCAGGCAAGCTCTGCAGTAATCCTCACATTGAATCTTTGTGATGAGTGGATGAGAGATCAACATCAATCCTGCCCTGGAACCAGGAGAATGGACGCAATGACCCCTGAGACCCTTTCAATCTTCAGGGTCCAGCCTGACCAGAGTCAGCTTTGTGATTTTAAAATATTCACCTCTTTGTTCTAAAGTACAGGCAGTCTCACTTTAAAGCCCACCCACACTCTATACATCCTTCAAGGCCCAGTTCAAATTATATCTCCTCCTCCAGGAAGCCTCCCTTGCTTATGCACCTGGAACTGAACTTCTTTTGTTTGAGCCCCCAGCCCTCTGACTTCTCTGTACATTCCCTGTTGCTGCTGTTTTTGTGTGCCTTCCAGTTGATTCTGACTCTTAGTGACCTCGTAGGTTTTCCTAGGCTGTAATCTTTACAGGAGAAGATTGCCAGGTCTTTTCTCCTGAGGAGCTGCTGATGGGTTCGAACTAATGACTTTTTTGGTTAGCAGCCGAGTGCTTAACCATTGCACCACTAGAGCTCCTTAATCAGACCTTGTTCTCTGCTACAGGCAGGGTCCACGTGGCATACATGCTTGGGCCCCTGCCCCCAGCTCCTTGGCAAG
>NW_004446363.1:0-825 GCF_000243295.1 Trichechus manatus latirostris | reverse complement strand
GCAGGCAGTTCTCGGGGGACCCACATGCCCAAGAGCAGCCGAGGTTCGACCCAGGGAGGCGCGCCGCGTCCCGCTCCTGGCAGCTGGATCCGAGCACTCGGCGGGCCAGGGAGGGACTCCAACAGACAAGGGGAGGTGATGGGGGGCACGTACCTGGCCACAGGCTAAGCGCCCAGGCCACCATGAGGCCCCTGGGCAGGTCCATGGTCCGCGGCGCGGCGGCTGGTGCCCAGTGGGGAGCGGCGGCGAGGGGCGGCGAGCCAGAGCGGCAGCCTCGTCGGCGCGGCGCCTGGAGCCAGCACTGCGCGCGGTGCGCCCGGCTCCCTGACAGCCGCGTCTCATTCAGAGGAAGTGGGAGGGCTCGAGCGGCGGGGAGGGGCGCCTGGACATCCGAGCGGCTAGGGCTCGCATCTCGGCCCCTCTGCCACCTGGCCAGGCAGCGTGCTGCGCCGTCTCGATGCCACCTCCAGACCTCTTCTTCTCCCCCACCCCACTTCTTCCTTAGGAGAAAACTCCTGGGAGCCACCTCAACCGTGTAGCACCTCTCTCCCCTCCACCACCACCCAATTCAGAGCCTGTTTGGGAAAAGTGATTTATATTCCCATTTTACAGAGAAAAGTTTCACACAGCTGGCAAGGGTTTTGAAGGTGACCCAGGGGCATTGGCCATAGCTCAGGCTTCCCTGGGGTAAGGGGAGTGAACGTCCCTTAAAAGTCCATTTTGAGACATCCTCTACCTCCCTGCACCCTGGGATTTGGAATGTAAAGGCCTCAGTGCTTCTTCAAACCCTGGAATAAATGCAGGTTCCTCCTCCCCCCCGCCCCC
>NW_004446362.1:2909-4240 GCF_000243295.1 Trichechus manatus latirostris | reverse complement strand
CTCTTCTAATATTCATTTTGGTCTTTTCTTTCTTTCCTGTCTTTTTAATGATCTTTTGCTTTTTTCATGTATGCTCTCCTTGATGTCATTTCACAATTTCTCTGGTCTTCGATCATTAGTGTTCATTGAGTCAAATCTATTCCTGACATGGTCTCAAATTCAGGTGGAATATACTCAAGGTCGTACTTTAGCACTTGTGGAGTGGTTTTAATTTTCCTCTGCTTCAACTTCAACTTGCATATGAGCAATTGATGGTCTGTTCTGCAGTCATCTCCTCCCCTTGTTCTGACTGATGATACTGAGCTTCTCTATTGTTTCTTTCCACAGATGTAGTCAATTTGACTCCTGTGTATTTCATCTGGCAAGGTATATAGTCGTCACTTATGTTATTGAAAAAAGGTATTTCCAATGAATAGGTAGTTGGTTTTGCAAAATTCTTTCATGCGATATCTGGCATTGTTTCT
Organism: Trichechus manatus latirostris; assembly: GCF_000243295.1. Lineage (NCBI taxonomy): Eukaryota > Metazoa > Chordata > Mammalia > Sirenia > Trichechidae > Trichechus > Trichechus manatus. The sequence continues at coordinate 3,776 of NW_004446362.1, read as the reverse complement.
ATCACCAAAGCCGTATTTTCCAACTACTGATCCTTCTTCTTTGTTTCCATCTTATCTTTCGTATTCCAATCACCAGTAATTATCAATGCATTTTAATTGCATGTTTGATCAATTTCAGACTGCAGAAGTTGTAAAAATCAATTTCTTCATCTTTGGCATTCGTGGTTGGTGCATAAATTTGAATAATAGTCATATTAACAGTCTTCCTTGTATGCATATGGATATTATCCTATAACTGACAGCTGTATCTTATCACTGTCATGATATATGTAGCTAGCTAAATGGCCTTTGGGTCTAACTTCACACTTGTTTTAGTATTTGTTCATTAACCTATCTATGTGTTTTATATTTTGTAACTAATAATAATTGCATTGAAAGGGTGATTTAAAATCCAGAGTTCTCTTTTTCAGCTGAAAAAAACACTCAGTATTAACAAATATACAATTTTGTCATTTAATGGCCATTTCTTTAAACTACAGAAGTATTATCCTGGTAATTCCTGAAGGAATGAATCTAGTATATCCAACCATTTATGTATCTCTGAACAAGTGAATGACCTAACCTCTCTGTCAACAAATTTCATTTTTTTAGTAAAATAGAGATAATAATTCTTGCCGTGAAATGTCAATGCGAGGATTAAATGAGAAATTGCTCATGGTAAGCAGTTCGTACTTCACACATTATTGTTATTAGTTGCCATCAAGTTAGCTCTGACTCATGGTGACCTTACGTATAACAGAACAAAACATTTCCTGGTTCTGTGCCGTCTTCATGATCATTGGTATGTTTGAGTCCATTGTTGTGGCCACTGTGTATTTTGAGGGCCTTCCAACCTAGGGAGCTTATCTTCCAGCACTGTACTGGACA
>NW_004446362.1:0-727 GCF_000243295.1 Trichechus manatus latirostris | reverse complement strand
CATCCCAAGGCTGATTCCCATGAGGTAGAGGTCAGACATGTCTCCTTTCTCTGCCATCTTTTCTGACACCAATCATCCCTCCCACCGTACTCTCCACTTCTCTTCAGGGTTCAGTAATTCATTGCAATTGCCAAACAGAACTCACAGACAATACTCATGATTATGAGATTTATTAGGAAAGTAACAGGTTACAATTCAGGTTCTGGAATATTCAGGATACACTTCTTCTGTTAGGACAGCTTCTTCCCAGTCATACCGCAAGCGGCCTCTCTCTGGCCCCTCGGCCTCTGCCCTGTTCGGGTAAGTGTTACAAAGCTCTTTTAACTCTGCCAATAAGTGCCCAGAGGTGCCCCACTTCACCAGTAAACCTAGGTCCAAAGGCACTCAGCTTTCTAGCTCCGTGGGCCAGGAAGTCCGCTGTACCATCTCATGCCAGTCTCTCCTGCCACTGTTTCTCTGCCACTGCTTTTGGCTTTCTTCAGTGTTACAGCTGTCTCTCTCTTCATTTCCTGGTTCCAGGAGCTTCTCAGCTTAGGGATCCTGGGTCCAAAGGACACACTCTGCTCTTGGCTCACCCTCCTTGGTGGTGGTGGAATTCTCCCTCTGCTCTGGAACTGACTCTCTACAAGCCTAGTGGGATGGTTAAACTGACCAATCCTCTTAATGGGCCACAACTACCTTATTTGCACAATTACCAAGTGATTGAGTGGGAGTTACAAGACCATGA
>NW_004446361.1:2615-4216 GCF_000243295.1 Trichechus manatus latirostris | reverse complement strand
GGATTTCTATCCTACTAGATCGTGAGAGAATAAACTTCTGTTTGTTAAAGCCATCTGCTTGTGGTATTTCTGTTGTAGCAGCACTAGATGACTAAGACAATAGTAATACTTTTTTGTTCTACTTCCATCCCTAATACCATAGATTAACTGTCCGCTATCCTCCATGTGTTGGCTCCCATAAGCTCTAAAGCTCTTACTTTCTCAAGTACTTTATTTCTGTAATTATCTCCTACCCCACTTCCTGCAGCATCAATTTTTCTTTGCTGAGTCATCTCTAATTTTAGAGTTACAAAATATTCTGTAGTATCTCTTTTGATCTCCCATCACTGTAGTTATTTCTCAACTTCTGGAGTTCACTCAGAGAAAATTTTAATAAAAGTAGGTTGTACTCACTGTTCTCACAACTCCACTTATCATTCCTTCTTGAACCCATTCTTATCAGATTTTTTTTTTTTTCCTCTACTATACCACCAAAATTCTTTTGGCCAAGGTTACTAGTGACCTCAGTGTGAGTAATTTAATGGTCAGTTTCATTCACCTTATTTGACTTTCTGCAATGCTTGGCAGGGTTGAATCTTCCTTCTTCTTGAAACATTTGGCTTTCCAAACAACTATATGCTGAAGACTCATAAACTAAATATTCATCCATTATCTTTTACCTGAGCCCCAGACTCAGTGGATCACTTATATGTCCAAGAGGTATCTCATAATTAATATATACAAAAGAGGGTTCTTGATTCAAGCCTTCTCCCCCAACATGTCTTCCATTTCAATAAATGACATCATCATTCACTCAGCTGCTGAGGCCCAAAACTTAGCAGTCATCCTCAAATCCATTCTTTGCTTCAAAATATTTATCCAATACATCAGCATATCCTGTTAGTGACACCTTCAAAATACACGCTGCATTCAACTACTCACCATTTTCACTACTGCTGCTGTCACTGACTTCCAGACTACTGCAATATCCTCCTTACTGTTCTCTCTGCTTTTAGTTTTGCCCTACTTATAGTTTAGAATATAACTCTATTGACAGAAGGGACTTGTCTGTTTTCTTTACCAACATATACTCTGCACCCTGAACTATACCCTAGCACATAGTAGGTTCATAATATAAAATCACAGGTGCTGAAGACTGAGTGAATGAATGCATGTGGTTTGAAGATACACCATGAATACTTATCTGAAGAATAAAAACATGCAACAATATTAAGGTAAATGTTATTCTTCTAACACTGCTTGGATAATTCTATTCACTTGAGCTATTGACTAATCAATAAAAAGGGAATCACTTGGACATCTAAAGATTATAGTCTTGACTGTGGTATAAACTCGTTTGATTACAGGCAAACACTTTCATCTCTCTGGGACTCAATGTATCTTTCTCTAAAATGAAGGGGTTAGATTTGATTGCTAGGTTTGCATCTAGATTTGATAGCCTAATTTCATTTCTAATTTAGGCACCAAGATATTGACTCTAAACAGCTTACATGTTTACAGTTTTGTTTCTGTGTTGCACCAGATAAATAAGGCCAGTTTCCATTTATGTTGTGAAAAAATCCACATGACGCTGTTTGGAACAAGCTTCAACTTCTGCTTCA
>NW_004446361.1:0-1072 GCF_000243295.1 Trichechus manatus latirostris | reverse complement strand
TATGACTTCCTATGAATTTCTTTCAGAATATAAAAATTTCACAACTACAGGTAGAGACGATAAATCAGGCAAGGGGAAGGGGAGAGGACCTATTGGAAATAAGGTTTGTGAGATCTTGAAATTAAAGTCCCTGAGAGGAGAGGTGAAGGAAGAAGGAGAATAACCTCATTATCAAGGTGTGAACTAAGAAGGGGAGGCATGGGATGCAAAAGAGGAAACTTACTTCAATAACATTTTTTTTATTGATTCATTCATTGAAATATCCGTTCAATGAAATATTGCATATCTGTGATGAACCATATGGACCATGTGGGACATTTGTGGTTTAAACAGTCTTAGAACTTTTTCTTACATGAGCATATGTATCCAGATGATAGAGTCTGTATGACACAGGCAATGCAAGGTTTCAGAAGCAGGCTCTGTGGCGCAAAGATAGATGAAGTGCTGACATGTGAGATTTTTATTATTATTATTATTTATTTTAATTTTTTTATTGTACTTTAGGTGGAGTTATACAGAACAAATAGTTTCTCAGTAAACAGTCAGTACACATATTGTTTTATGACATTGGTTAACAATCCCACGACATGTCAACACTCTCCCTTCTCAACCTTGGGGGACCTTTTTTTTTTTCTTTTTGGTGAAAATATACATAGCCAAAGATACACCATTTCAAAAATTTCTACATGTACAATTCAGTGACATAGATTATGTTCTTCCAGTTGTGCAGCTATTCTCACTATCCTTTTCCAAATATTCCATCACCTTTGTCTTCAACTCGCTGTCCCCTAGGCTTCCCATCAAAACTTACCAGTTACTGTTGTCAATTTGATCTCACATAGATAATTCTTTTTTTGCTGTTGTTGTACCTTAGATGAAGGTTTACAGAAAAAAATAGTTTCTCATTAAACGGTTAGTACACATATTGCCCTAGGACAACGGTTAACAACAACATGACATGTCAACACTGTCCTTACTCAACCTTGGGTTCCCTATCATCAGCTTTCTTGTCCCCTCCTTCCTTCTAGTCCTTGTCCCTAGACTGCTCTGCCTCATCAGTCCCATTTTTTTT
>NW_004446360.1:1726-4241 GCF_000243295.1 Trichechus manatus latirostris | reverse complement strand
CAGCTCTACCTTGTGTGGGGTTGGATGAGATTTTTGGATAGATATCTACACATCTTTCACAATATCAGGGAAGTTTTCTGCCAGCAAATCTTCAAAAATTCTCTCTGTATTTTCTGTTATCCCCTCTGTTCTGGTACTCCAATCACTCATAGGTTATTTGTCTTGATAGAGTCCCACATAATTCTTAGGGTTTCTTCATTTTTTTAAATTCTTTTGTCTGATTTTTCCTCAAGTAAGTTGGTGTCAAGTGTTTTATCTTCAATCTCACTAATTCTGGCTTCCATTGCCTCAATTTTGCTCCTATAACTTTCTATAGAGTTGTCTAATTCTGAAATTTGATTGTTAATCTTTTGGATTTCTATTTGCTGTCTCTCTATGGATTCTTGCAGCCTGTTAAATTTGTTATTATGTTCTTCTCTAATCTTCTTAAGTTCCTCTGTTGCTTTGTCTGTATGTTCCTTGGCTTGTTCTGAGTTTTGAATGTTCTCCTTCCTGATCTTTTAAAGAGCTCTATGTATTAATTTTCCTAATTCTACCTCCAGTAATTCCAACAAGTTCTCTTCCTCTGGAAGATTTCTCGATTCTTTGTTTCGGTGGCTTGCTGAATCCATCACGGTCTGCCTCTTTATGTGATTTGATATTGACTGTTGTCTCCAAGCCATGAATAAGTTATTACATTTATTTATATTATATTTGCTTACTGTGTCCTAGCTTCATGTTTTGTTTTGTTTTGATATACCCAAAGAAACTGGTCATGTGAGCTAGTTTAATTATTGGCTTCTTTGAAGCTCTCACATCTTGTCACCAGGTGCTAAGAGCTGTTACCAGGTATGTGAGTCCAGTAGTCCATTTACTTTTCTTGTGTGGATTCAGCTCAGGTGTCCAGATCTTTGGTCAGTGAGTGTGTGGTACAGGCTCTCACCTACAGTCCTAGACAATCAGGGGTTATTGCAGTAGGCTCAGGTATCTGACTGCAGTAGGGGGTCATGTGCTGAAAAATGCAGGGGACTGACGGCTGCCCCTGAGTGTCTGGGTGGAAGGTGTGGACCTGTTCCCTAGAGCATGTAGGTGGGTGGGTTTTGCAGGCAGACTATGGGCACCCAATGCTGTTGACTGTAAGGACTGGGAGGCACCACTTATTCTTGGACCCCTGTTGTGGGTGGCTAGCTGGTGTGGGTGGAGCCACCAGTCCTCAGGCCCCTGATATGGGTAGGTGAGGACCCTGCTTAATGGGCAGGGCAGTGTCAAATGTCACTAATCTGCCACTCCCTGTTATAGCTGACACAGATGAAAATAGACTTCGGGTATATACCCTGCTGTACTGTACTAATGAGGACCTAATCTGTTGATATGGGCCCACGCAGGTCTATGTACGTGTGAAAGGCATTCAAAGTCCGTGGACCCCTTATGCCTGTGCCTAGGCAAAGGGGTGTGCCTGCCCTGAGTTTCTGGCTTAGGGGAGGTGGCAGATTGTTTTTTCCTGTTTGTTAATTTGTTCCCTCTCCAATGTTTGAAGAATGGCTCAGGGTACAAGATGCATCTTACCTCCGGCCCAGGGGGTGCAGCAATCACTGAAGAGGCCAGGATCTGGAGCAGAGCAGGGAGGCGGCAGGTAAATGGGAAAGAGGTACTTCCCAAAGGGTGGGTTTTTTTGATCCATGAAGTAGGTTAGATGCATGTACTTATCTATCATCAGTTGAGCACGACTTCTCACTGGTTCTGAAGGCTTGAGCAGACTCTTTGCTGCTTGGTCTCTCCCGATGTGGAAAACCCATTCCCAGTACCACAGCTTGCCTCACCATGCACCAGCCAGTCCAGCTTGCAGGGTGCTGGTGCTGGCCAGGTCAGGTCTGGCAACTCCTCGCTGCTTCTGAACAATCTCTGCCTCTTCCTGCCTCTCAATCCAATTCCTCAACTTTGTCTTTGATATTCAGGACTCCTAGATTTTCATATATGATCAATTCTATTGTTTTTTTCAGGTCTTTTTTATAAGAGGGATCACAGGAAGCATCTGACTCTTCAGCTGTCTTGGCCCCACCTCCCTTACTTCACTTTCATATTTTTTGATTCACTTCATCTGTCTATAATATTGCTTCTGCTATCATTTGCTATCTGAACAATCACAATTTGCATAGCTAATTTGCATATTCACTATAAGGACTTACATTTTTATTCCAATTTAATATCCTAACTGACATTCTGCTGTAATTAATTTGCCTGTGCATATTAGCAAATACATTTACATTGCACACAATTGTGGATGGGACATTATAGAGTTATAGCTTAGCTATTCTTTCAAAGAGCCTTTTCTCCAACTTGATTTGTTTAAAAGTTTTGCATATTACAGCTATCATATCCAATGCGTTATTAAAAAAAAAAAAAAAAGAAGCTGCTTTCAAGTCAATTATGGTTCAGTGTTCTCTATAGGATTTTCAATGTCTGTAATTCTACAGAAGTAGAATGCCAGGCCTTTCTTCTGCAGCACCACTGGGTGAATTTGAACCTTTCAGTTGTA
>NW_004446360.1:0-807 GCF_000243295.1 Trichechus manatus latirostris | reverse complement strand
CCTTTGAGATACATATAAAGAAAACACTTTATAAAACATTTTTTGTGTGACATTATATCATTTAGGGTAAAGGTAAGGGATATTTTAGCAATGCATTTCATGAAAATAAAACAGAAAATAGGTTAAGCAAAACAAAACAAAATGACAGTTAAATTGGGTTTAAAGCAAGTCTGAATAATCTAGGCAAAAGAGAAAAGAAAATCTATTTCTGTCAAAGCAGAGAGATGAAAAAAAATGATAATGATAGTGGGCAGAAAACTGATAAAAATTAGCGTTTAAAATTGAGAAATATTATGACAAAAATCTTAATTTTTTGCATCTCTTAAAAAAGCATTTAGAATAACTCATTAAAATTCATTGACTATGAAGTAATTTTCAATGATAACAATAAGTAATGTTAGAATAACTTAAAAGAATTAAATGTTTCTGTCAATTTGTTTGAAATATAAATTGTCTTGCAGAATTTTAGCACCTTAGTTCAAAATATCTGTTTTCATACATTAGTATTCTGCTATGTATGGAAAATGTCTACATTTTATCATATCCATACATCAAAAAAAAAAAAAACCCATTGCCGTCGAGTCGTTTCCAACTCATCACGACCCTATAGGACAGGGTAGAACTGCCCCATAGGGTTTCCAAGGAGTGGCTGGTGGATTCAAACTGCTGACCTTTTGGTTATCAGCCAAGCTCTTAACCACTGAGCCACCAGGGAGCACATCTTAATTCAGATGAGCTACATTTCAAGTGCTCAGCAGGATATGCCCAGGCATTACTTCGCTGGGGCATGCAAAATGGTGATACTTA
>NW_004446359.1:2137-4192 GCF_000243295.1 Trichechus manatus latirostris | reverse complement strand
AAATTAGGTGAAAAAGAAGTTCTACTGGACTCAGAAAGGAGACATTAAGTATAGTACATTGGTCTTGATTAAATATATTCAAAGTGGTTGAGAAAAATTGAAGAATAAAATTCCCAATTTCTGTTTTTTAGTATATTTTGCCTCTCTTCAAATAGATATTACATGAACACACTTCAAGAATCAGAATATGCAATGTGTACTTCTTGGCTTTCATATTTGTGATTATTTTATTTTAAACTACTTTTAAGTTTTCAAAATTTTATATGTCAACAATGTATTGTTTACTTTTGCTTGTTTCTATTATATAAATAAAAATTCATATTATGTTCTTTAAAAAGTTTTCCAAACACTTGTGTCTCTCATTTTACGTTCCTAACCTGCTACCTTTGATATCTAATCACAGTTATTTTTTTCTTAAATAACCTTTGTAGCTTCTTTACACACAAATAAAAATCCACATTTTTATTCTTCTCTATCTTTTTCCATAGAAATATTATAGAACCATTTAAGCTCTTCACCAACTTGCTTTGTTCCAGCTTCATTTTGTTTTGGTAATCTCTCCACATACTCACATAAAGAGATTTCTCATTTTTTTCTGTTTTTATTATGGAAACTTTGAAAACAAAGGTAGAAAGAATAGAAAAACTTAAGATCAGAAATAATTATCGGAATAATTATCAGTGTTCTGCCATTCTTGCTTCATATATCCTCCACCTGTAGTTTTTCTTGGAGTATTTTAAAGCAAATCTCAGATATCATTTTGTTTCACAAATGAATACTTTGTTATATATCTCTAATAAATAAGGACTTTCTTTTTTTTTTTTTAATAACCAAAATTCTATAAAACACATTATCACACTCATTATCACAGCCAGCTAAATTAATGGTAACTCATTTGTATCATCTAAAATTCAGGTCCCATTCAAATCCTTCCCTGCCTTTGCTTAAAATTAATTTTCACAAGTGGCTTATTTGAATTGATATTTAAACAGGTCTATTAATTGCATTTGGTTTTTATGTCTGATAACGCTTTTTTAAAGTGTAATATTTCTCCTCTTGTTTTTTTCCTTCTTGGCTTTTTTTTTTTTTCTTAAATTGAAGAAACTGGGTCATTTGGCTTGTAGAATTTCCCACATTCAGATTTAGTTGACAGCATCCTCTTAAAATCATTTAACATGTTCCCCTTCTCACTGTAGTTCCTATAAGTAGATAGTTAGAACTAGAAAACAAAACAAAAATAAATAAAATAAACAAATAAACCTTTGTGTTAACTCCTTCTCATGGTGACCCCTCATGTCTCAGAGAAGAACTGTGATCCATAGAGTTTTTAATGGCTGATTTTTCATAAGTACCTCACCAGGACTATCCTATGATGTGCCTCTGGGAAGATTTGAACCTCCCATCCTTTGGTTAGCCACCTAGTGCATTAACTGTTTGTACCACTCAGGGACCAGAGTCTTTATTAAATTTAGGAATAATTATTTACAAGCATTTGTTGTTGTTAGCATACTTCATAAATTATTGTATCTTGTTTCTGATGCATTGTACCAGGAAGCACATATCATAGGATAGTTACATGTTTAATGATTAATCAGTGGGTTTATCTGGTGTCAGACTAGTTCATCCCTTATAAAATTCTCCTTCAGCCTCTCTCTTAAAGGTTTTAGCAGCCATTGATGATTGTTGCCTAGGTCAATTATTTCATGTTCTTCTTGTTGTTAGGTGCCATTGAGTCAGTTCTTACTCATAGAAACTCTATGTACAACAGAGTTGCAGAATGATCATTTTATAATTCTATCATACCTCTATCATTTTTAGCAATTCTTTGATAAATAACTTTTACTCACAAACTTTTTGTGTACTATAAAATATATATAGGAAAGGTAGCATATTTATCATTATTTTTTGAAAAATGAATCAATGCAAAAAATGGCGCTCTAGGCAGAAGCACCACACCATCCCTCCACAGCAAAGATCCGAAAAACTAAGCAGAACAGAGAAAACAACAATCCTGAAACCCTAAAACATCAAATGAAGAGATAAAGAACTCAGCCA
>NW_004446359.1:0-1032 GCF_000243295.1 Trichechus manatus latirostris | reverse complement strand
TGAATACCTGGCATAGTATACCTCCACACCTTCTAGCCAGACTGTTCTGCAACACCTTAGAACAACTTCCCCAGACCTCATAGCCGCACCAGTGGGATCCCTGGGAAATTTGGTGTTCTTTTCCCTTTCCGATTTTTATTTATTTATTCGTTCTTTTCTTTTCTTTTTTTTCTTCCTCTTCCCCTTTTTGTTTTTCTCCATTTCATAGTCTCTCATCTCTCCACTCCAACCGCAAGCTCCCCTAGCATTCTTTTTTGTTTGATTGTATGTTTTTAGCTCCTGTTCCTCTCTCCTCTCTCCCATATCCATCTTAGCTCCACACATAACAATCTGCCTGCTACATCCTGCCTACCTACACCATGCGCTTAACATCAAACCACCAAGAAGCACAGGCATGGCCTACTGGAACCTGCCCTGCACTGATTACCGACCAGCTCTGGCTGCTGTAGTAAGTGCCACAAACAACCCATCCCAGTAACTCCTCTTCAGCTAGACCCGCCCTGCTGTACCATATCTGAGTGACTGACCTTGCCAATTGGAGAAGAAGGCAAAAAGTATTGTGCCCACAGAGGAGCAAACAACAAAGAACACATAGCCCGCTTGCTAAGACATAGCAAAATTTAAAAAAAAAAAAGGGATGAAACAAACAAATCTACAATCCATAAATGAGAAAAAAACTACTGAATTCCCCGAAAACAGCAGACAATATCAAAACATTAACAAAACCAGGACAGTATGGTTCCAGTAGACATCCAAAATAAAACACCAGATGACTTTCCAGTGGAAGAAAAGGCACTAGAACTACCTGATAGGGAATTCTAATCTCTAATACTCAGAAGTCTCCAAGAGCTGAAGAAAAAGGAGACAAAAATGAGGAAAAAACAGACAAATTCACAGAAAATAGAGACAAAAATTGGAAGAATTCAGGAAAATAATGCAGGAACAAAATGCCAAAATAAATTCACAATTAGAAATTATACAAAAACAACAATTAGAAATCCAAAAGATAAACATCAACATTTCAGAAATGGA
>NW_004446358.1:2748-4254 GCF_000243295.1 Trichechus manatus latirostris | reverse complement strand
GTTCGGTCTTAATCTCTACTCCTATTCACCACAGGAATACTTACAACCTCAAATATCCACTATAAGCTCAAGATTCTTGGTCTGTGCAAGATTTATTTTGGAAAAAAAAAAAATTAAGATTGACTCTGCCTCTATATAAAGAAGTTTAAAAACCAATTGACTGATGACCTCAAAGGTCCTCTCCATGTTTTATATCCTAGGAAGATAAATAGGAAATAGTAGCTTACAGATATAACTCTACTTCCCTGTTCCTGGGTGAATGGGAAGTGTTCCCAAATTGCGCCTCACTTTCTTTTCCTTGTGCTACATTTACTTTAAGAGTTGTCTTTTCTCTTCCTATATTTTTACAGCCCACAGTGCAAGATGGATTGCCAGAAGAGAGAAGAAGCCATTTCAGGTTTTTTTTTCAGCTTTTCTCCCTAGCACAAGACAACCTTGCCAGAGAACTGCTTATATAAATGTGCACACTCCCACCCATTACAAGAGGTTGTCTCATTCTCAAGGCATATTTTGCAATCAGCCCCTGGAGCAGGATTCAAAATTTGATCAACTCCTGCTAACTTAGCAACTGTTTCTTAATTGTTTCTGCTTTGGTGACATCACATCTTTGGTTTCTGCCCTATAAAGATACAAGTAGCATAAATCCCATGCTCGAAAGCTGTGGTCTGGAAAGCCCGAGGACCACAGAAAAACAATAGTACCATGATTCCGGGACGTTGTTGTGGCCTCCCCTCCTGTGTTGATTATTTATATGGCAGGGCAGATGGAGGCTCTGTTTTCACAATGTTCACAACTCTACTCTTGGTTTGCTAAGAGAATGCTTACCTAGTCCCAGCATTCAAGTGGGTTGAGATATTTTACTTAGATTCATTTATGCTTGTACACATCCATACCTGCAGCGACAAATATTTGTTGAACACCTGCAATGTGTGAGACATTATTCTATGTGCTAGAGATATAGCAGCAAAGAAAACAGACGACGACCCCTATCCTCATGGATTACATAATGATGGAAGAAGTGGGACAATAATTGAAAATATGTATGTATGATATTAGAGAATGAGGGCTATAAAAATAGAGCAGGAAAAAAGAAAACTAAGTGCCTAAGGGGAAGTGTGGGGTTTGCTACTTTAAACAAGATCAGGAAAGGTCTCAGAGTGGATGACATTTTGAACGAATAAGCTTTGATGTTTCCTGTGGTGCAGTGGCAACAGCAATGAACTTAGAATTGGAAAACCTACATTCAACTCTGAACTCAGATACTTGTTAGTTCTGTGGTCTTGAGAGTAACTGACCTCAGTATCCTAATTGATAATATGGAAGCAATACTGGCAAGCTCACAGAACAGTGAATTATATGATCTAATTCACAGGAGGTAAGAGTGTCTTGCACTTTCTCTTCAGACTTCACCAGCTCCTCATCCAACACCTCACTTTACCTCTTCCTGCACTTATATATCCTACTATTTTCTTGACCTCTACACTTGGACATTTGACATCTCAAACC
>NW_004446358.1:0-1459 GCF_000243295.1 Trichechus manatus latirostris | reverse complement strand
GCTGATGGAGTCTCTGGTTTATGTGGCCCTTCCTGTCTCTTGGGCTAATATTTTCCTTGTGTCTTTGGTGTTGTTCATTCTTCTTTGTTCCAGGTGGGTTGGGACTAGCTGATGCATCTTAGATGACCACTCGCTAGCTTTTAAGAACCCAGACACCACTCATTGAAGTGGGAGGAAGAACATTTTCTTAATAAACTTTGCTATGCCAATTGACCTAGATGTCCCCTGAAACCATGGTCCCCAGACTCCTGCCCCTGCTACACTATCCCTCGAAGTGTTTGGTTGTGTTCAGGAAACTTCTTAGCTTTTGGTTTAGTCCAGTGGGGCTGATTTCCCCTATATTGTGTGTTGTACTTCCCTTCACCTAGGATAATCCTTGTCTAGTATCTAGTTGGTGAATCCCTCTCTCCCTCCCCCCAACACTTGTAACCATCAAAGAATGTTTTCTTCTGTTTTTAAACCTTTTCCTGAGTTCTTATAATAATGGTCTCATACAATATTTGTCCTTTTGCGACTGACTAATTTCACTTAGCGTAATGCCTTCCAGATTCATCAATGTTATGAGATGTTTCGCAGATTCATCATTGTTTTTTATTGTTGTGTGATATTCCATTGTGTGAATATACCATAATTTGTTTATCCATTCATCTGCTGATAGGCACCTAGGTTGTTTCCATCTTTTTGCTATTGTAAACAGTGTTGCAATGAACATCGGTGTGCATATATCTGTTTGTGTGACGGCTCTTATTTCTCTAGGATATATTCCAAGGAGTGGGATTGCTGGATCGAATGGTATTTCTATTTCTGGCTTCTTAAGGAAGCATCAGATGGATTTCCGAAGTGGTTGTACCGTTTTACATTCCCACCAGCAGTGTATAAGTGTTCCAGTTTTTCCACGACCTCGCCAATATTTATTATTTTGTGTTTTTTGGATTAATGCTAGATGGTATCTCATTTTAGTTTTGATTTGTATTTCTCTAATAGCTAATGATTGTGAGCACTTCCTCATGTGTCTGTTAGTGCCTGAATATCTTCTTTGGTGAAGTGCTTGTCCATATCCTTTGCATATTTTTTAATTGGGTTATTTGTCTTTTTGTTGTTGAAGTTTTGCAGTATCTTGTAATTTTAGAGATTAGATGCTGATCGGGTTTGTCATAGCCAAAAGTTTTTTCCCAGTCTGTAGGTTGTGTTTTCACTCTTTTGGCGAAGGCTTTTGATGAGCACAAGTGTTTGATTTTTAGGAGTTCCCAGTTATCTAGTTTCTCTTCTGGTGTTTGTGCGCTGTTAGTAATATTTTGTATTCTGTTTATGCCCTGTATTAGGGCTCCTAGCATTGTCCCTATTTTTTCTCCCATCATTTTTATTGTTTTTGATTTTATATTTAGGTCTTTGATCCATTTTGAATTAGTTTTTGTGCATGGTGTGAGGTATGGGTCTTGTTTCATTTTTTTTTTAAACT
>NW_004446357.1:2897-4254 GCF_000243295.1 Trichechus manatus latirostris | reverse complement strand
CATATTCCAGTGTGATTAGACAGACCATTTACAAACAAAGGTACGTATGTACACAGAAGCCGTATGAACGTAAGACTTATAATTACTGTTTCTTCGTTATATAATGACCCTCTTGATACCTAATATTTTCTTCCTTAAAAATCTACATATTTTGAAACCAATATTTACAGTCTTTTTCTCACTTTCATATATCATATACTGTGGAGTCACAATTGCTTAGGCAAGAAATGGTAAAATGTATAAAGAAAATAAAACTGACAGAGCGTAAAAAGTGTAAGGGTCAAGGATGAGGTGCTGATATTTTAGATAAGTTGGTTCAAGAAAACCTCTCTGAAAAGGTGACCTGAATTCAAGACAGAGGGTACCATATGTGCAAAGACCATTTCTCATTTTCAGGGAACTCTCTAATATGTCGGTTTAAACTTTTTTTAATACCTTTACACATTGACAGTGCAGCCATGGGTTGAGAAAGCTAGTCTTCTAATCTTCTGTCTAAAAACAATGACCTTACTTAAATATTTCCCTATTTTAAAATATTATTTATATATAAATTAATACCAGTTTTAGATAAAATTTAAATATTTGCAAAATATTTTTTAATTAGAGTTGTGCAAATGAAATTAAAAATTATATTTATTACTTATTGTGTATCTGCTTAGGTGCAAATAAAACTTCAGAATTTCAAAATCACTACTTTTTGGATGATGATGTTTCAGTTATTAGAGCAGACTGTGGTGAGTTATGGCCAGTTACAGACAATGAAGTCATAATCATACCCTAGAAGAACCGATAATAAACTACACTAACCACTGATGAAACACATATTTATACCTTAAACTCACCATTCCTTAGAAAATTTGAGAAAAAGACCACAAAAATACATAAGCACATTTCATTAGCCATCAGAGTGATGATGAATCCACTTTACACTCAAGAGAGAATGAGAAAGGAAAAAAAACAATTCTTAGTAATATTAGGAAACTAGTTTTATCATGTAGACTCCCTGAAAGAGTCTTGGATACTTTCAGAGGTGGCAGAATAGATTTTAATAACTGCTTTTCCCTGAGCTGACCTCCTTCTCCCCAGCCCCTACAAGAATGAAATGTTATATTCATGTCCTTTGGTTACCTAGGAGTTCATTTAACATAGTTGTATAAATATCTCTCCATTTCATTAAATTCATGGCTATATGTAATTTCATTGTATATACCATAATCATTTTACCAATATCCTACTGAAGATAATTTAGACTTTTTTCCTTAATTTTTCACAATTTTAAATAATACCAAGACAAAGATGCATGAACATATATAACCATGCGCTTTTATTTAATTAAGCCTCTGCTTATTATGTATTA
>NW_004446357.1:0-1490 GCF_000243295.1 Trichechus manatus latirostris | reverse complement strand
TTGATATTTTATCATGCTTTATTATTTTAGAATGAAATTTTAAACACAAATTCAAGATTTGCATCTGTAAACCTTCACTGTTTTGGGTATCAATCTTTTTTTTTAAATTATCTTTTTAATTATCTATATTACATGATATTACATGTGTCTGTCAGTTTGTCATACGATGGTAGCTTGCATGTTACTGTGATACTGGAAGCTTTGCACCGGTATTTCAAACAAGAGCAGGGTCACCATTGCTAGACAGCTTTCAGCTGAGCTTCCAGACTAAGACAGACTAGGAAGAAGGACCTGGTAACCTACTTCTGAAAAAAAATTGGCTAGTGAAAACCTTATGAATAGCAGAGGAACATTGTCTGATATAGCACCTGAAAATGAGCCCCTCAGGTTGGAAAGCACAAAAAATATGACTGGGGAAGAGCTGCTTCCTCAAAGTAGAGTCAACCTTAATGATGTGGATGGAGTCAAGCTTTCGGGACCTTCATTTGCTGATGTGGCATGACACAAAACGAGAAGAAACAACTGCAAACATCCATTAATAATCAGAAGGTTGAAAACATGAAGTATGAATCTAGGAAAATTGAAAGACATAAAAAATGAAATGGAATGCATAAACATCAATATCTTAGGCATTAGTGATCTGAAATGAACTAGTATTCTTCATTTTGAATCAGACAATCATATGGTCTATTATACCAGGAACAAAAAATTGAAGAGGAATGGCCTCTCATTCATCATCAAAAAAAATAAAATAATATTAAAGATCTAGCCTTAACTACAATGCTGTCAGTGATAGGATAATATCCATATGCCTACAAGGAAGACCAGTTAATACGTCTATAATTCAAATTTACGTGCCAACCACTAAAGCCAAGGATGAAGAAATGGAAGATTTTTACCAGCTTCTGCATTCTGAAATTGATCCCACATGCAATCAAGATGCATTGATAATTACTGGCGATTGCAATGAAAAACTTAGAAACAAAGAAGGATTGGTAGTTGGAAAATAAAAGCTTGGTGATAAAAACAATGGCAGAGATTTGTGTGATAGAATTTTGCAAGACCAATGACTTCATGGCAAATACCTTTCTTCAACAACATAAACGGTGACTATACACATGAAGCTCGTCAGATGGAATACACAGGACACAAATGGACTACATCTGTGGAAAGAGATGATGGAAAAGCTCAATATTGTCTGTCAGAGCAAGGCCAGAGGCCGACTGAGGAACACACCGTCAATTGCTCATATGCAATTTCAAGTTGAAAATGAAGAAAATTAGAACAAGTCCACAAGTGCCAAAGTACAACCTTGAGTAAATCTCACGTGAACTTAGAGACCATCTCAAGAACAGATTTGAGGCATTAAACACTAACAACCGAAGACCAGAGGAGTTGTGGAACGACATCAAGGACATCATACTTGAAGGAAGCAAGAGGTAATTAAAAAGATAGGAAAGAAAGCAAAGACCAAGATGGATGTCAGAAGA
>NW_004446356.1:1987-4255 GCF_000243295.1 Trichechus manatus latirostris | reverse complement strand
AAGTAATTATAAGTGCCCAAATGACTGGCTGTTGAATCAAGGAAAATGTTACTGGTTTTCAACTTTTTTTAAAACTTGGAAAGAGAGCCAACATGATTGTACAAAGCTACAGGCACATTTGCTGGTGATTCAAAATTTGGATGAGTTGGTGAGGAATCAAAAACAGGATTTCAGTCCTCAAAGAAGAATTGCTAGGTGCAAGTTTACTTCCAAAAGAGTGTGGGTGATTTGATGTCATTGCTGTTGAACAGTTGTTAGCCATGATGTAATGAAGATTATTTATGAGAAAAAGAAATTATTATTTATGAAGCAAAGAAATGTATTACTTACCATTTCATCAATGCCTGGCCCAATGCCTTTCTCTATAGGAGATATTCAAACAATTTTTTTAAATAAATGAATTAATGAATACACTATTGTCTCTATAGGTTTTCATACAGAGCAGTTTAAAACCTGGACATTTTGGTTGGATTGGACTATACGTTACATCCCAAGGAAACATTTGGGCTTCGATAGATGAGTACTTTTTAGTTCCACAGTTGTAAGTGGTTTTGTGTGTGTGTTTTTGTTTGATTTTTAGAAAGGTATTTATAAATTAAATTTCCTCCCTTTCCAGTCTTTTTTTTTTTTTCTTTTTTGATCTGGCTCCCTCTCTCTCCCTTATTTTCTTTTTCCTCTCCTTTTTCTTTCTATCTCCCTCTTTTTTTCTTTCCCTTATTTCTCTTTTCTTCCCCTTCTAACATTCATTGATGTCAAGAAATGGGGATAAAAACGGTTCATTATTACACCTATCAATTAGTAATTGTTCAAAAACTAATTATTTGTCAAATTTTAAGTTGATTTAAGCCTCATTTAAAATAATTTAAGCAAATATTTTCTATATGGTAAATGCAGAGATAACATTCACCTATAAATTTAAAAAAAACTGGAATATATAAGTCTTTTGAGTTGAAATTAGAAAAAAATGAATTTAAATTTATGCTCATAGAAAATGCAACTAAACTTGTTGATGTAAATTTCCTTATCTATATAAAAAGATCAATGAAACTTTCCTCACAGTGAGTATGACAGGAGTACGACTAGTGTAAGCTAATACATGTATGAATGCTCTAAAATTCTTAATTGGCAGGGAGTGGGGAGAAAGGAAGATTCACTCTCTAGATAGTAGACATTTGTTATTTCTGGTGATGGAAAAGGTAACACTGAATGAGTATGAAGTGTGCACAGCTTGATGAAGGTAAATGTCACTAAGGTGTACACAAGAAAAAATGACCTTTTGGTAATTGCTAGGGCAGGTGTAATTTTTCAACAATAGCAACAACAACCATAATATATATGTGCAGGCATATATGTATGTAGTAGGCATATATGTGTATAGGTATGTATATGTAAGTATATATATGTGTGTATGTATACAAAACCCAAAACCAAACCCATTGCTGTCAAGTCAATTCCAACTCATGGTGACGCTGAAGGACAGAGTAGAACTGCCCCATAGGGTTTCAGGGAGAGGCTGGTGGATTCGAACTGCTGAACTTTTGGTTAGCAGGCAAGTTCTTAACCACTGTTCCACCAGGGCTCTGTATGTATGTATAGGTGTATGCATATTCATATGTGTATGCATGTATGTGTGAGTATGCACATATATTCATATATATATTAAAGCAAACAGGGGCACAGTTATGGATACTTCTTAGACATAACCAAACACTTAGAAGGATTGGTTTTCCGGGTTTGAAGGCTTAGGACCATAGTCTCATGGGACAACTCAGTCAATTGGCATAACATAGTTCACCAAGTTTATGTTCTACATCCCAGTTTTGTGAGTAGTGTCTGGTGTCTTAAAAGCTTGTGAGCAGCCATCTAAGATACAACTATTGATCTCTATTCATCTAGAGTAAAAGAGAAAGAAGGAAATAAAAGACTCAAACAAGAAACTAGTCTACAGGACTAATAGTATACACTAACCATAGCCTCATCTACCCTGAGACCAGAAGAACTAGATGGTGTTGAGCTACCACTACTGACCATTCTGATCAGGGCCACAGTAGATAAATACTAATAAAACAGGAGGAAAATGTGGAACAGAGCCTTAAATTCTTAAAATATCCAGATTACTAGACTGGTTGAGACTGGAGGACTCCCTGAGACTATTGCCCTGAGGTACTCTTTAAACCTTGAACCAAAATTAACCCCTGAGGTCACCTTTTACCTAAAAAACCGATTGGCTCACAAAATAAAGGATATCACTTGTGAGTACTGTGCTCC
>NW_004446356.1:0-1314 GCF_000243295.1 Trichechus manatus latirostris | reverse complement strand
TTAAAAGGATTTGGTTATTTTAAGTAAAGTTTCTAATAGGAAGTTTCTGATAGAAGCAGTGTCTTTTCTCCTAAATTGACTATAAAGTCAACTTCTTCACAGAACTGTTGCTGAATATTTGGATTTACTTTTTTCTTTCCCACAGCACTGGTAATATAGAACTAAATGAAAAAAGTTAGTAGTTACTTTAGTAGTTATTTTTTGCAATTAAAAGTATCATAGAATAAAACAACTTTAAAGAAATATTTTTATGCTATGTGTCCTATGTGGTGGATTGGAAGGAAAGAGGAATTTTATGTATAAATATATTTGATGCATGAAATAATTTTGAACTTTTTGCTTATATATTAATAGCATGATGTATATTATAAAGTCACATGATCAAATATTCAAAACAATAACTATGAACAACAAAAATAAATTCCATGCATTTGAATAAACAATTAAAAATAATACATATGGAGGTTAACAGTGCCTATTCTTTTCTTAATGGAATACATTCTTCTTTTTTTATACAAATACAAATTTTTCAAATATTCTATACAGAAATATACTTCTAAATGAGAACATATGATAAAATTATTTTAAGTCAGAAAACAAAATATTCTTTTAATATTTAGGAAAGTAAATTTAATCTTCTAATTCCGCCTTATTTACAGTCTATGTGCATCCTATATCTTGGGTTCTAAAGCCTTCTGAACATTTGGTGAAGTAATTAATAGACCTGGCACATGATATATTTATGCAGTTTCTTTCTTCCTGGGCTTTTCTCCCAAGTTAACAGTTTTCCATTTTAATCAAAAAGAAATCAAACTTTCAGCTGATAGTAAAGTCTTCAGATCTTATAAAAATGAGATGGTTATTTGAAGAAATATGCCATCTTTTTTTAATTGTAGTTTAAGCCACATCCTGGCTTGACCACAGAGAAAAATAGCTCCTTATCTGCCTGAGATTATCCACTTTAAGTTTGCTAAATGCAGCAGGGGCCTGGGTTACTTCAGCTATTTTATTCTTGTCAAGGGGACTTCAGTGTTTCTTCTTTACAGAGCAAACACTGCTGTAACAGCAGATGAATAGAGCTAAGAAAGAGATAGTGACAAAGGCAGATTCAGCTATTCAGAATGCAGTTCTTTCAGTTCTTTTATTCATGCAATGTTCAATCTGACTCTTGTTCAATTAATTTAATTTTTGGTTTATAAAATGTGTTTTTCACTTCTAAGGACTCTTTGATTAGATTGTTGCTCATTTTTCTTGCCAGATCATTTTTGTTTTATGGATCAATTTTTTCACCAAATCTCACTGAGAATATGAATT
>NW_004446355.1:2527-4256 GCF_000243295.1 Trichechus manatus latirostris | reverse complement strand
GATAGAGGGTACAGAGTCACTGGCCAAATGAATTACCCCACCAAGAAGGCAGGGAAGGTGCAGGGAGGAGGGCAGGTAAGGTCTGTTACAGGTTGAATGGTGTCCCCCAAAAAGATACGTTCAACTTCTAACCTCTGGTACCTATGAACATGACCTTAGTTGGAAATAGAGTCTTGGAAGATGTTATCAGCCCTTAAAAAAGTGAAAAAGAGACACAGAGAGACAGAGAAAAGATGGCTGTGTGAAGATCCATCTAAATGCCAAGGAATACCTGGGGCTACCGGAAACTGGAAGAGACAAGAAAAGATTTTCCTTCTAGAGCCTTTGGAGAGAACATGGCCCTCCTGACGCCCTGAACTCAGGCTAGTAACCTCCAAAATTGTGAGACAAAAAAATTCTGTTGTGTAACCCAGTTTGTGACATTTTGTTACACCAGCCTTAAGAAACTAACACAGGGTCTGACCAGGAGAGGGCTGAGCGGGAGGTGTGCTCAGCGAGGCAGAGTTCCCCGACATCCTCACTCAACAGCATTTTGCTCTGTGAAAACAGTCCAGGCCAGAAACGGTCATTTCATTCACTACAGAGTGGTAACTGTCCTTGTAGTGACATCCAGGCCCCTGGGATCCCACAAGGTAGAGCAATGGCTAACAAGCAGCAAAGAGGCAGAGAAAAACTCACCCAGAGGAAGCTGGAAATGTGGTGTGCTGCTTATTCTAATTTTGTCAGAAAATAGTTTACAGTAAAGTTCACATATCACAATATTCTGGGGGGGGGTGTCGAATATGAAATTAACTAAAAAAACACATTTCCCTAAGTTTTTTTTGCATTTAAACTACACCTTCTCAGTGAATACGGTATTTAGCATTATTTCTGAGACCCTGAGACAGGGAAGCAGCAATTCATGAACAGATGCTTGTCACACCTTGTTTACAGCAGTAAACCTTCTTGGGAGAGGTGTCTTTCAAAAATTCTTTATGTGGGTAACTTTTCTAGAAAAATACTTACACATATTCATGAGATTTGTAAGAATGTTCACAGAAGACTGGTTTGTTATGAGAAAAACAAGAAATAACCTAAATGCCTAACCAAAAACCAAAACCAATTGCTGTCGATTCCGATTCATAGCAACCCTACAGGACAGAGGAGAACCGCCTCACAGAGATTCCAAGGCTGTACATCTTTACGGGGGCAGACTGCCACACCTTTCTCCTACGGAGTGGCTGGTAGATTCAAACTGCTGACTTTCTGATTAGCAGTTGAGCACTTAACCACTGTGCCACCAGAGCTCCTTTAAGTGCCTAAAGGAATAGCAAAATAAATGTAATATACCTGTATCTCCACCACCCGCCTGTCAGTTTGTTGTACTGTGGTGGCTTGCATGTTGCTATATGATGCTGGAAGCTATGCCACTGGTATTTCAAATACCAGCAGGGTTACCCATGGTGGACAGGTTTCAGTGGAGCTTCCAAACTAAGACAGACTAAGAAGAAAGCCCAATGATCCACTTCTAAGAATTAGCCAATCAAAATCTTATGGATCACAACAGAACATTGTCCGATACAGTGTTGGAAGATGCCACAACTATGGACTCTAACATACCAAGCAGGACCAGGCAAAGCTCACTCTGTTAAGACATAAGGTCGCTGTGATCTGGAGCCAACTTGACAGCAACTAAGAACAAGATACTTGTATCTAAATTACTATGCAGCAGAACGATTGAGGTCTTTGT
>NW_004446355.1:0-797 GCF_000243295.1 Trichechus manatus latirostris | reverse complement strand
AAGTTTATCATTTTGCTCAATTATGAACGTAACAAACCACAACAGTATTAGCAGAATCTGTGATTTTGTCACCAACAAAAATCAGATAGTCTCATCATATGACAGTAGTTACATACATTTTTACTTTCAATTACTACTTTGAAATTATAGTAGTTATTAGACCCCACCCACTAAATCGTATTATTTAATGTGCTGATCTAATAAAGAGGCACATATACTGCTACATCACAAATGTGTGCTTTATAGCTTATTAACTGTATCTTAGTGTACTTGGTCTCCTTTGTAGTCCTGTGTGTTTATTTCATGTATTTAAAAACATTATTTTTAGAAGGTGCCCATAAATTTCATCAGATAGCCAAAGAGGTTCATGGCACAAGAAAGGTCAAGAACTCCTGCTAGCTGATTTTTCACATCGAAGTCACAACTATTTTTTCAATACACAAACCTGATTATGTCACCGTCAGATGACGTCCCACTGTCTTGCTAATAAAGACCAAATACTCACAAATCTGACCCTGCGAACCTCTCTGGCCTCACCTGGCACCACTTTTCCCTTGTTTTTCAGGTTGCGGGCACACTGCTGCCTTCTAGCTCCTCAAGCTTGACAGCCCCCCCCTGCCCCCGCACATCAGGGTCTTTGCTCATACTTGTCTCTGCCTAGAACGCACTTCCCATGCAACCTCTATTCCCAACTGTTGACACAATTAACCACTCTCCATCCTTCAGATCTCTGGCAAACATCACCTCCTCAGGACACAGCTAACCATTTTTCATCCTTCAGATTTTCTGCAAACATC
>NW_004446354.1:0-4257 GCF_000243295.1 Trichechus manatus latirostris | reverse complement strand
AAAATTTTTTTTTTTTTTTTTTTTTATGGTTTATTACAGCAAAAGGATACATGGTAGGATCAACACAGAAAAAAAAGAAACATCGGGCAGAGTTTGGAGGAGTTCGGGCTTTTAAAATGTTTCCTGCTAGTGAGGGAGGGGATGACGCACAGAATACACTCCTTCCTCCAGTAATGAAATGCAGCAACATATGTGCATTGTTCTGTGCATTATATCTGTCCAAAGAAGCCCAACTGAGACTCAGATAACAGAGTTTTTTAAGGAGACTGATCACATAGACATTCTCTGCCTGCATGACCAGCATTAATTATTAAAATTACAGATTTCCAGAAGAAAAGTAGGTGGTCGCTTTGAATCACATTATTTGCACAATCTGGGCAAGCAGATATAGCAAGGTTTAGTGCCCCAGAGATATATAATAGCCTTATCAGTTAATAATGTAGAGGGACATTCCAAAAGACCAGTTTCCAGGTGCCACCCAAAGGCCTATACTGCAAGACAACCCTTCTAAAGATCAACATCTAGTTTGCTTTATTAATCCTTTCCTGGACAAAGAGACACATTTTAAATTCAAAGAAACAAACACATTAAAAGTAGAAGAATAGAAAGAGATATACCATGCAGATAGTAAGCAAAAGAGAAATGAAATCGCCGTATTAGTATCTAGGAGCCCTGGTGGCACAGTGGTTAAAGAGATGGACTGCTAAGGGAAAGATTGGTGGTTTGAAACCGCCAGTGGCTCTTCAGGAGAAAGATGTGGCAGTCTGCTTCCGTAGATTTATAGCCTCTGAAACTCTATGGGGTCACTATGAGTAGGAATCGACTTGAAAGGCAGTGAGTTTTGGGTTTTGTATTAATATCAAATTAGACTAAAAGAAAGAAGTATTACTAGACATAAAAAGAGATATTCCCTGGAGATACCTAGGCCAAAAGAGCAGGAAGACAATTATAAATGTATATGTGTATAATAACAAAATTCCACAATAATTGAAGTAAAAGATGACAGAACTAAATAAAACTAGGCAAACCGATATTAATTACACATAGAGATTTGAACACCCTTCTCTTGGTAATTTGTTAATTAAGTAGATAGAAAATCAGTAAGGACATAGAAGAACTGAACAAAACTACCAACTCGACTGATCTAATTGATGTCCATAGAACATTCCCCAAACAAAGGCAAAATAAACACTCTTTTCAAAAGAATGTGAAATAATCCCAGTATAGTTCTTACAAGGAAAGTTAGAAGATATCTTGAAAGAAAAATATCAAAATTTGTGGTATGCAGTTAAAGCAGTGCTTAGAGAGCAAATTTATAACTTAAAAGGTTTATATTAGAAAGAATAAGGATCTAAAAAAACATCTTATTTAAGCTTCACCTTAAGAAGCTAGAAAAATAAGAGCAAATTAAACCCAAAGCTAAGAACGAAGGAAATAATCAAGATCAGTGTAGAAATTAATAAACTAAAAAATGACCAAGCAATAGAGAAAACCCTCTAAAATAAAAGCTGCACTTTGGAAAGTTCAGCTGATAAGTCTTGAGCAAGTCTCTATCTTTGTCTAGATAAATCTTCATCTAGAATAAGAAGAAAAGAGTGAAACACCTATTACTAACATAAGGAATGAAAGAAGAGACATCAATACAGAATTTACAGACATCAAAAAGCTAACGAGGCAACGTTACAAACAACTTCATGCCCCCAGAATCTTTCAATTTGTATGAAAATAACAAAGTCCTTGGAAGACATAAATTACCTATATTTACTCAAGAAGAAATAGAAAATCTGAGTTCTATTAAATAAATTAAATAGTTAAATTAAATACATTAAATTAGTTATTAAAAACCTTCCCCTAAAAAATGTAGTTCCAGATGACTTCACTGGTGAATTCTACCAGTATTTAAGGAAGAAATAATCCCATTTCTAACCAACCTTTCCAAAAAATAAGGAAGAAATATTTCCCAATTTACGGTATGAGGCCAAAATAACCAGGCTAGACAAAGACGTCACATGAAAATAAAACTACAGACAACATCGTTCGTTGACATACATGCAAAAATAGTTATCAAAATATTAGCAAATCAAATCCAGCAATATGTAAAAAGGATAATACACCATGATCAAGAGAGGTATCTCAAGAAACCAAGCTTGTTTCAACATTTGAAAATCAGTGTAATTCGCCATATCAACAGATACTCAACTATGAATGATTTTCACCCTTGACACACATCTCAACTCATTTAATTTTCAATCTTTTATATAACTGTGACTATTCTCATTTTATAAATAAGGAGTCAGAGATTTAAAGGGGTTCAGTAATTGACAAAGGTCTTATCATGTAAAGTAGAATAATGGCTGTTTCTCAGGTTTGTCTTACTCTATTATTTCTTCTGTAAACTCTACCTCCCACTGATAAGCTGCAATAATATGAAAAATCTATATGGACAGATGAAAGGGTCTTGAAATTGTCTTTAATAAATTGCTAGTGCCTCCTTGGTAGTATCTTAGCCAACATTCCTTCTCTTCTGGGTAATAAACACTTATTCCAAAGAAGGATGTTCCATGCTACTGGACCCATAATAACTGCTCCACTTCCTTTGCATTGTACCAGCTGCCCAAGCTGTGGTCTCAGTAATAGCTTGTAACCTGTGAATATGAAACACTAATTAACACAAGAGCTACCCATGTTTCATTTGGTTAAGAAAAGCCAATCACCCTCTCTGAGGGCAAAGGAAAAATGCCAATGCAAAGGGCATGAGCCCTGCTTCAGAGGATGCTTTCTTTCTTCCACAAATAAAGCAGCAGGGCAACTACAGTAACTTAGTACATGCAATTAAACAGCAGGTTAACATGAGAAAATAAAATGGCCTTCTATATATAAATATTTACTCATGCTCTTGCATTGTCCCTATAATATATTTTGAAGCATTTAAATGAAAATGTCATAAACTGTAACAATAATCCACAGCATGAGAGCATCTGGGACACAAGAGTGAACCCCATGGGAAGCCCAGATTGAGTTCATTCTTTAGAAATGCTTTCAAAAGCCCATTTAAAAAATACCAATATTGAAATGCATTAAACTCTTCTTTAATATTTAAAAAAATTTTAACACAGTGCTTTAGGATTTAGACATCCATACCCTAAATAAGGAGCCGTGGTGGCACAGTGATTAAGAGCTCAGCTGCTAACCAAAAGGTCGGCAGTTCGCATCCACCAGCTACTCCTTGGAAATCCTATGGGGCAGTTCTACTCTGTCCCATAGGGTGGCTATGAGTCGGAAATGACTCAGTGGTAAAGGGTTTGTTCATTTGTTCTCTTTTTCTTTTACCCTAAATAATATCACTCTATTCTCTAGCACACATTCCAAGTCTTGCCTCTTAGTCATTTTCCTGGATTCCTCATGGACTTTTAACGTTTCTTCTATGACTATCATTAAGTAGTTAATATGTAGGAATACACCAAAAAATCAAACCAAACCCGTTGGCATCGAGTCAATTCCAACTCATAGGGACCCTGTAGGACACAGTAGAACTGCCCCATAGGGTTTCCTAGGAGCAACTGATTAATTCGAACTGCCGACATTTTGGTTAGCAGCGGAGCTCTTAACCACTCTGCTACCAGGGTTCCATCTAGGAAATCAGAAGAATATAACTACCAATTCTGTCTGATTGCAAGATCAGACCCCATCTGTATTAAACAATATCGTAGCACACACTCACAAGGGTGTGTCTATAGTATGTGTGTTTATATATATATATCACACACACACACACACACACACACACACATAGTTTTATATATATGACTTCCTTAGGCAATTCTACAATTTCCTTTATTGGTACCTTCTATTCTTGAATTTTCCTGTCCCCGAGTCTTCATGCAGGCCTACTAGGAGGCCTTTTCTCTTCCTCCATGGTGAATAAAGTATATGCCTAGAAAAGGATGTCCATGTAACAGTAACAAAGATAAGAATATTGGAATGAGATATAAAAGTAAGACTTTGTATAGGTAAAGATATCTCAAGTCTGAGAAGTAATGGCTGGAATGTGGTTGCAAATATAGCTAGATGCTTTAGAACCATCTGGATTTCTTGTTAAAAATACAAGTTATCTGCGAAGTTCACAGTTCAGCAGGGGATTGGACAGCCTCAAAAAAAAAAAAAAGAGGGTCTCCGGCAAGATGGCAGTCTAGGCAGAAGCACCACGCCGTCCCTCCACAACAAAGATCCGAAAAACTAAGCCAAACAGAGAATCAA
>NW_004446353.1:3389-4259 GCF_000243295.1 Trichechus manatus latirostris | reverse complement strand
TGATACAGAGAGAAAGGTAGAGAGAAAGATAGAGCGAGGACAGGAAGTCGTTGGAGAAATACCAGAACGACCCACAGAACAGTTGTTCCCAAAGCGGCTCCCGTCAGCAGACCCTGGCCGGGTAACTGAGGGAAGCAATCATAGGAAACTACCTGGAAAGCTGTGATGGAGCCATGAGTTAAACGAATCACGCAAACTTTAAATATTAGCACAAGACAGCAGTGAGAATACTTAAAGCAATGTCTCAGGTAGGACGGAATGCTGAGTGAGTGACCCAGAGGATAAAGGCTCTGGGGAGAACACACCACCTCTCAGAGGACGGTCACGTTTTGAGTTGGAAGTTAAGCCCAAGAGGAGGATAAATGGGACGTTAGTACAGGGGAGAGGTGGGGATCATTTTAGACGTGGAGCTGCTGCTACTGTAAATGTATTCTCACACCCATATCCACACTGACACACACATCCCCATCCATACCCACTCACCCACACCCACACCCCCACACCCCACACACACACAGCAGCAAGGATGCACTTGGCATTTCCTGGTGAGTAGCTCCATGTGTTTGCAGCAAAGCGATATGATACGGGCCAAGGCTGAGGGAGACATGGGAAAAAGAGCAAGACTGGATCAGGGCTTCAGGGTCCACGTCAGCGGTGACTCTAGTCTGAGGTCATGGGGAAGCAGTGGCACACTCTGAAAGGGGGCTGGCATGAGGAGCTCTGCCTGGATTATCGGAAGGATCCCAGTAAACGATGCTGCCTCTTGGACAATCCATTGAGCAGTAAGTGTTCATTGATGAAGGAGTTTGCAATCTGCTTTTTGAAGTCAGAAAACAAGGAAGCATTCTAAGAGCTTGCTGCCAAAGCTGA
>NW_004446353.1:0-1251 GCF_000243295.1 Trichechus manatus latirostris | reverse complement strand
AGGAAAAGGAACGCCTCTGTGCGCAGCAGCACACACTGGCCCGTTTCCCATGGGCATGCGAAGGGACTGATCTTTTCAGACACACACGGAGCGGTTCCAGACTCTGATTTCTTACCGGGCAGTCAGTGGGGACAGCGAACTCCTGAGAGTGATCTAGACCACGAGTGGAGAGCTGAGGTCTCCATGTCTGCACATACCCAGTCACCGGGCCTCGGCCGATCGTTTGTTCTTGTTTCTCCTCTATGGTTCCTGCCGCTTTTAATGAGAGGCTTCCTTCCAGCCAAAAACGCAGTATTTAAGGACTAAACCAAAGCAAACTGACCAGTTGCTGTGGAGTCAATTCGGACCCGTGGTGACCCTACGTGTGTCAGAGTAGAACTGTGCTCCATAGCGTTTTCAATGGCTGAGTTTTGGGAAGCAGATTGCCAAGCCTTTCTTGCCAGAGGCCTCTGGGTGAACTAGACTCGCCAACCTTTTGGTTAGCAGCCAAGCTTTTAACCACTCTGCCACCAGGGTTCCAATGATAAGGACACTCAAGGCAATTCTTCTATTTTGAATTCCAATAATTTTCCTAACCATTGACGATTGCATTGACATTCAACTCTTAACTAATCTCATACAATTTTAAAATGTAGTATCCCTTCTTCAAAAGATACGTTTTCAAATGGTTTACAGGTGTTGATGTCAAGTGTCAACACAGATGCTTCTGTTCCTATTAAAACGTAAAGACAAACCCTGCATGTTTAATAGTTACCCAGAAGCCTGGTGGGGAAGCTCTGTAAAGGCAGGGACCTCACGTGTTTTGTTCACTTTTAAACATTTTTAAGTGGCTGACAAAATGTCTGGCACACAGCAACTTTGTTATTGCATGCGGTCAAGTCGATTCCGACTCATAGCGACCCCATGTGACAGAGTAGAACTGCCCCATTGGGTTTCCAAGGCTGTACCCTTTACAGGAGCAGACTGCCGAGTCTTTTCTCCCATGGAGCCACAGTGGGTTTGAACCACCAAGCTTTCGGTTGGCAGTCCAGTGATTAACCACTCCATAGGTATTGACAATGGGAACTGAAGTTAAATCGACATGATTAAAAGTAAAGGAACCAAGTGAGAACCAAGGGGAACCGGCTGGGGGATGACTAGCTTATCCTGAATTAGGGTTAGTGATGGCACACTTGGTGCATGGGCTTAGCTGCTAACCAAAAGGTTGGAGGTTCCAGTCCACCCCGAGGCACCTCAGAAGAAAGGCCTGGC
>NW_004446352.1:2449-4259 GCF_000243295.1 Trichechus manatus latirostris | reverse complement strand
GAGCAGTTGTATCAACAACGACAAAATGGTTTAAGAAAAAAGCAAACAAACTTCTATAACCCTCACTGTTTCCCCTTTCCTTCTCCTAAGGCTAGGATTTAAGTTTAAATTCTGAGTTCCTTTGCAGAATTCCTTTAAACGTCTGCTTGTTTAGTACCAAACTAATCAATGTCCTTTTGAGGATCTATGACCAGTGCTTGGGCTGAGAAGTAGTAAGACTGAGGCTAGAAGGGAAGAGGTCAGAAGTCATCTCATTCAGTCCCGGCACTTTGAAATGATAAATTTACAGGCCAAGGAGGTGAAATGACGTGCCCAAGGTCACCCAACGAGACAGTAGCAGCGTCAGGCTTGGTCGCCATCCCCTGCCTCCAACTGCTGTAAATCCTCTTGGACAGGCTTTGTGGCAAGCTACCAGGGAAGCTTATTGGAAAGCACTGAAGAACGTTAGACCATCTGCAGATGTGATTTTAAAGGTCATTTATTTGTTTTACTGCAGATCATGACTTCCCCTCCATCCGTCTTCTTGTTCCAGGGCCAGATTCTGCCCTTTGATGTTCTTTGTGGCATTCCCCTTGCCTCTGGTCTGAATCTGAAGCCTGGCTTGACCCAGAGCTACTGGTGTCTTTGTTTGTTCTGCGAGGACGGCCCTCCTCCCCACTTCCCAGGAGACTTTGAAAAATCAGTTGTCTTAGAGTTACTTTCCACACAAGACACGTCCTGCTGTGTCTGTGTCTTAGAATTTTTGAGCTGGAAGAGACCTTGGAGGTCATTGTTCAACCCCCGCCCAGTGCAGGAATGTCTTCCAAAGATCCCCTGGCAGATGGTCACACAGATTTGTAGCTGGAAGGCACCTTGGAGTCCAAAGAATAAGTTGCTATTTTTTGTAGGTAAAGAGGCTGAGATTCAGAGGGTGCAGTGATTCTTCCCCATACAGGTGGCACAGCGAAAACTGTAATTCGGGTTTGCAACCCTCAGATTGCAGCTCTGTGCACTGTTCCATCCTACCCCAGCTTAAATTCTTCCAAGAATTTCCAGGGAATCATCCATTATTTTATTTATTTGTTAATTTTCATTTATTTACTAACCTTTTATTTCTTTGTTGCTAGTTGCCGTTGAGTCGGCTCTGACTAGCTGAAAGGTTGGTGGCTTGAAACCACCCAGAGGTGCCATGGAAGAAAGGACTGCCAATCTGCTTCCCAGAAGTACAGCCTTGAAAACTCTATAGAAGACGGTTCTACTCTGCACACGTGGGGTTACCTTTATTTTACACAGTACTAGTAGTTACAGCCATCACCCATCTGTCAATTTGTCATACTATAGTGGCTTGCGTGTTGCTATGATGCTGAAAACTATGCCTCCAGTATTTCAAATACCAGCAAGGTCAGCCGTGGCGGACAGGTTTCAGTGGAGCTTCCGGACTAAGACAGACTAGGAAGAAAAGCCTGGACATCTGTTTCTGAAAATTAGCTAATCGAAATATGATGGATCACAACAGAATATTACCTGATATAGTGCTGGAAGATGAGCCCTCTAGGTTGGAAATCACTCAAGATACTCAGTGGCCGCAACAATGGACTCTAGCATACCAAAAATCATGAAGATGGCGTAGGACTGGGCAATGTTTTGTTCTGTTGTACATGGGGTTGTCATGAGTTGGAGCCAACTCAAGGGCAACTAACAATAGGAATAGTTACAGGTAAATTGACCCTTTGACTGGAGAGGAAAATCCACATTTTGAAACGTCTTTATTTCCCATGTGCTTGGTTGTTACAATTTGGAACTAATTAGGTTCCAGGTTGTCTTAAAAACT
>NW_004446352.1:0-1696 GCF_000243295.1 Trichechus manatus latirostris | reverse complement strand
TCTAGAGTGCCACCTGGTTTATAGAACAAGGACTACAGATGTTTTAAAGATGAGGGCAGAGTCAGCTAGAGAAGGAGAGGAGAATGATGGTTGTAGACATACTGAGTTGGGAGGTATCTTAATGGGCACATCCCAGTCTGTGAGCACCCAGTGAGGTCCTTTGTTGAGAAGGGCTGGTGAGTAGGTGTTAATTCCCACGTGACTGCAATGCCAAGGGTTCTATAATCTCATGCTAGTCCACAATTGGCCTTCAGCAATCTGTCAAAAACGTTGGCTGAATTCTTTTTCTCCGCCCCTATATCTCTTGGTGGCACATGCCCTAGGTAAGGAAGTGCCCATGTCCATCCTGGCTCTTCTTGAAGGCATCTGTCTTTCTTTTGCTTTAGGGTTACTTGGTTGCTCTGCAACCTCCACTCTCTGGTTGGTTCAAATAGAGTTGTCAATTTACAGACTGTTCAGCATTTTTTCTGTTGTACCTATAGGAGTGACACTCTTTCCAGCGTTTGCCGTCCTGAGCAGAAGCTGGAGGTCTTTCACAGCCTTCTTTTTGATGGAGTCAAAGACATTAAATGGGAATTTTCTGTTGGGCTTTCTCTCTCTGTCATCCACGAAGGGTAATTCAATAAACATTTTTGGGCATCTGTGATTCCCAAATCCTATCTTCAAGCAGCTAGTTCATGGTCTATTCGAAGGGATACATACATCAATAGATAATTTTTGAGTAGTGTAGTAAGTGCTAAAATAAAATTAATTTATGCTAGCAAATAAGGGAGGTAAATGGGTCACAGCCTGGGTAAGAGATAAAGGAGACTTCCTAGGGGAGATGATCTCTGCATTTGTTCTTAAAATAAAAACATTTCCCAGCATAGAAAGCTGGGTAGGGCCTTCTAAGCAGAAGGAACAGCATGAGCCGAGTCATAGAATTAGCATCATTTGTGGACGAACACATTTAAATGGGGAGAATAGTGTGCCCCACTTGTAGATTCTGCCGTTAACAATTAGTGTAAGGACCTTCAGACATTTTTTTCTTCTGGCATACGTGTTTATATATTTGTATAAAATGAAATAATATACTGTATTCTGAGAAATTTGATAATGCTTAATAACACAATGATGCTGAATAATTTACTTTTCCTTTTGTTGAACATTTGGCTTATTTTCATTTATTTTGCTTTTGTAAATACCATTGTTATAAATATCATTTACATGCAATTTTTTTTTCATTCCTTTCAGATTATTTCATTGGACGTAGTCCAGTGAAATAACATAAGGGAAATTTCTAAATTAAAGATTACAGGCATTTCCAAGGCTTTGATACATGTTGCCAAATTGCTTTTCAAAGTTGTAATACCAATATTTACTTTTCCAGTAATTTATGAAAGTGCCCATCGAATAATACCCTCAAAGTCATTATGTATTTGCATTTAAAAAAAAAAAAAACCTGGATAATTTGATAGGTACAAAAAAGGCATATCATTAATTTTTCAAATTTGCATTGATTTGAATATGAGTGTAGCTGACAGTATTTCTATTAGCTATTTTGCTTCTTCTTTTGTGAATTCTCCTTTCATGCCTTTGCCCATTTATCTATTGGAGTCAGAGTTTTGGCTTTTCTTTTGGAGTCAGGTTATGATATTTATTGGGCTTTAAATATCGTGAAGGTCCCTGAGTGGTGCAAATGGTTTGCACTCGGCTA
>NW_004446351.1:2972-4230 GCF_000243295.1 Trichechus manatus latirostris | reverse complement strand
ACTCCAGGGAACTTTGTATAACTAAATGCCTACATGAGAATAGGAGAAAGATCTCAAATCAATTATCTCAACTCCCATCTTAAGGAACTAGAAATAGAAGGGCAAATAAAACCCGAAATAAGCAGAAGAAAGGAAATAGTAAAGGCCACAGCAGAGATCAATGAAAATGAAAAATAGAAAATACAGAATACCAATGATGCCAAAGGCTGGTTCTTTGAGAAGATCAATAAAATTGATAAACCTCTAGCCAAACTGATCAGGAAAAAAAGAGAGAGAGAAGACACAAATTACCAATATCAGTAATGAGAGAGGCAACATTACTACAGATTCTGAAGATACTAAAATGATAAAAAGAAAATATATGAACAACTTTATACCAATAAATACAACTTAGGTGAAAAGCTCACTCAGGAAAAGATAGACAACCTGAATAGTCTGATAACTATCAAGGATACTGATTTATCATTAAAAACCCTTTCCAAAAACAGACAAGCAAGCCTCTACACCCAGGTGGCTTTATTGGGAAATTCCATTAAACATTTAAGGAAAAAAATAATATGAATTCTATACAAACTCTTCCAGAAAATTGAGGAAGAGGAAAAAGTTTCCAACTCCTTCTATAAGGCCAACACAGCCCAGATACAAAACCATACAAAGGCATTAAAGAAAAGAAACTGCTGAGCATTACTCCTCTTCTGTTACATGCATACAAAACTTTTTAAACAAAACTACAGCAAATCAAATCCAACAATACATAAAAAGAATAATACAGCTTATACAAGTAAAGTGTATTCCAAGAATGCTTTAACATTAAAAAATAAATCAAAGTAATTCATTTCATTAACAGGCTAAAGTGTATATACAGGCAGTCCCCAACTTAGGAGGGGGTTTCCTTCTGAAGACTTCGTCGTAAGTTGATTCTGACGTAAGTCGAGTACCTCATTTTTTTAGTTTTCATTATTAAAAACCAAACCTAACCCATTGCCGTCAAGTTGATTCTGACTCATAGTGACCCTATAGGACAGAGTAGAACTGCACCACAGGGCTTCCAAGGAGCAGCTAGCGGATTTGGACTTTCCACCTTTTGGTTAGCAGCCAAGCTCTTGACCACTGAGCCACCAGGGCTCCGTCATTACTACCTTGCATTATTACTACCTTTTATTATCACTATCTATAAATCCAATATTTGTCTTTAGGGGTTGGCATAAGAATCGTAACATCAGTAACCTACACACTGCAACATTATATGTAGTACATA
>NW_004446351.1:0-1667 GCF_000243295.1 Trichechus manatus latirostris | reverse complement strand
TAATAAATAACTGACTAAAAAGCAAGAAGAAGATTTGAATAGACACTTAGCCACAGAAGATTAAAGATGGAAAATGAGTACGTGAAAAGTTGCTCCACATCAGTCATTAAGGAAGTGTAAATCTAAACCACAATGAAATACCACTACATACCTATTAGAATAGTGAAAACTAAAAAGCTTTAACTTACCAAGTGTTGGCAAGGATGTGGAGCAACTAGATCTCTCATACATTGCTGTTAGGAATGTAACCGTTTGGTATTTTCTCAAAAAATTATAGATACACCTGTACTATATTTCCTGCTCATTTTACTAGCACGTGTTTATCCAAGAGAAATAAAACATGTGCATACAAAGTCTTACACATGAATGTTCAATTGTATTTATAATAGCCTCAATCTGGAAACAACCTAAATGCCCATCAACTGTGAATCAAGGCAAAAATCATGCTATATCCATACAATGGAATACCACAAAATTATGCTCAGTGAAAGAAGCAAGATAAATAAGAGCACAGCATACTGTATGAGTCAACTTATATAAAATTTCTAGAAAATGTCATGCAATATATTATTACAGAAATTAGATCAGTGGTTGCCTGGAGATGGGGAAGGATGGGAAGGTGGAATTACATAGTGGCCTGAGGAAACTTTTGGGAGTGATAGGCTAGTTCATTTTGATGGTGTTTCATGATGTATACATGTGTCAAATGTTATTAAATTGTATACATTGTGTCAATTTTATATCAATAGATTTGCTTTAAAAAGGTAAAGAAAGGCATAACATCTAAAGTTTTGAAAATCAGTTTTCTTCTACCCCCTTAAAGTTTAATGTATTATTCCCCACCACCCGCCCCAGGAAAATATAGCAAAAACAAAGCACATATGTTTTTCTAATGAAATGAAAGCCTTTGCTACTCAACTAAGAAAGATTCCCATTGGCAGGTAATTGTGTCTATGGTATCTAATGCTACTTGGCAGTTAAGTGAGTGTATTAAACCAAAAAGAATACCCTGTCTCTCCCCACTAACATAGACTTAGAGCTCTTTGCTAACCTCCCTGCATTAGTTATGCCATTTTCTTCTCTTCTGAGCATCAGAGTCTTTGCATAAATCTTGAACCAGTGACTGGGAACATATCTATTTTAAGTTTCCCCAAAGGCAATTATCTAATAAAGCCAAAATCCTCATCCTGTTGCTCTACCCTATTACCCTACTGACCCTACATCTTAGTTGCCCTTAGTGCAACAAAAATTTCTGTGATTTCCATTAATAGTATTGTGAACCATACACTGTCTAGCTCCATCTCCAGAGTCAGGGCCTACTTTGTCCTCAACAGTTATTCTCACCTGACTCTCTGCTTTCTTACTCTGTGTTATTATGACAGTTTATGATATCCTACAACAGACTGAAGAATCATTACTGTTAAGAATCATTCGCTAAGGGTTTTGAGTAACTGAGGTTTTTATGGAAACCCTGGTGGCAGGGTGGTTAAGAGCTACAGCTGCTAACCAAGAAGTCAGCAGTTTGAATCCACTAGGTGCCCCTTGGAAATCCTACAGGGCAGTTCTACTCTGTCCTACAGAGTTACTATGAGTCAGACTTGACAGCAACGGGTTTGGTTTTTGTTTTGAGGTTTTGACGAAACTATCACGGGTTTTAGAATTACAGA
>NW_004446350.1:0-4260 GCF_000243295.1 Trichechus manatus latirostris | reverse complement strand
CTTTGAGATGTTGAGTTTATGCAGGGACCTCTCCTGGACCTCACAGTATGCATTTCTGTTTATATCTTTGGTTATATATTGGAGCCCTGGTGGCACAGTGGTTAAGAGTTCGGCTGCTAACCAAAAGCCTGGCAGTTCGAATCCACCAGCCACTTCTCGGAAACCCTACCGGGCAGTTCTATTCTGTCCTAGGGGATTGCTATGAGTTGGAATTGACTCGATGACAATGGGCTGTGTTTATGTGCTTCTCTATTATTAAAGTTATTGCAAATATGGTGTTTCCATAAGCTCTGTCTTTCCAGTGAATTACCAGATCTAAAGGAAGTAGTGGAGCTGGCTAGTCTAAAGTGGAGGTAACAAGTGAACTTCTGAGTTTAAAGACTAGGACCCTGAAGGGTTAAAGGAAAGCCCTGAAGTTTGGGGCTGGGTGGTCTGGAGCTCAGGGAGTTATATGGACCACTGTGTTGAAGCTGGCACCCTTTGATCTAGCCCCAGATGGCTAGGGATGAGATTACCTAGCCTTAAATGTCTAGAGATGAGCTAAAAGGGCTGCATGGGTAGCTGGGGTCTTAACTAGCCAGGAAACGGAAGCCAAGATTTCCAAACAATGCATGTGGAGTGGGATATGATATCCACCATACAATTTGGCATCAGAGATGCATGATCTTGGTGTCCCTGGACTGGTTTGTACAATTGGTGCAGTGAGCAGGGTGAGATGACTTGATTGCAAAATTCCCTACTCTTAGATGCAGTAACTAACGACAACAAAATTACTTCAGTATTCATGAATTTAATCAACCTGAGTGCGTACGTCTTTAATTTAAAATACTTAGTAATGCTTGTTATTTCTGTACCTATCTTTATAATGGTTGTTCATCTTGAAGTACTTGATTTTTTGGTGATATTTTTATAGAAATTGTTTCTTAAATTTCCAGCTATAATTACACTAGCATACTTCATTGTCATCCCATGTTTGTTGAAAAAATTGTATTACCTAGTTCCAAAATCCACTTTGTTCTACAGACTTGGCATGTGTTCATTTACGTGATGGATCTAATATGGCTAGAATATTGCCAGGGAGTCAGAAGTTCAGGTGATGGGTCTGTTTATAATTTACCTCTGCATGCAGTCTTTTCAACCTTTCCCCCAGTCTGTCACAGTCCGAAAATCTTATGTTGGTGTCTTTATTTTTTTTTTTTCCTCCAGGTCAAGAAGTTTCGTCTACTTCTAATCAGGTAATAAAAATTTTATTATATATTTCTGATAAATACCAAAATACAGACAATGTTCTTCAAGAGTAGCTGTAGGTCTTTCTTTGTTTATAATTCCTGAATGGATTTATACAAGTATTTCATATTTTAAATAATTTACTTGTTAATTTTTATGAAAAATGGAGTAAAATCACAAATTAAAAGGTATTTTAACTGATTTTGATATCTAGCAAGTTCCCAATATCACTGAAGTCACATATTGTAATTTTCAACAACTATTATAACAAAAACAAGTTAAATCAAATATGTCTGCACTCATAATCCCATCACCATAAAACATGGACTCCTTAGTTTTTCACATTCCCTTCCAATTTTTGTGTCCACATACTAGTATTTGTATTTATGTAAATAAACATGGTTGAAATCAATAATATGAAAAAACGTTGCTTCTTTTTAATACTACACCAAAATCATTTTAATTATTTAATTAGCATATAATAGCTTGGTGTTTTTATTTTTCTTTCTTTGACTACCTATGGAGTTGAAAAGGTGGCTAAACTCTAAATTTTATTAATAGCATTTTATCTTATAACATGTATTTTTATGTAACTTAGTTACTTATTGAGTTCTGATCATTGCATATATTTCTTATCAATATGTATGACCTAAAGCGTATGGCTACTTTTCTCTAGATGTTCAGAGAAATGTGTCATTCTTTCTTCTTTTATTCTTTTGAGGTGAAATAAAAGCAGAATGAGTGGTCGCGTGGAGCATGGGACACAGGGCTACAATGAAGTCTCTGAGACACCAGGGCTCTATCTGTGGACATAGAAAGAAGGAGAGATGGGGCACTGAGTTCATTTTTGATGGATTCTTTTCCTTGATTTCTTTTCTCCTTGTGCTTGGCAGGATAATGAGGATAACAACGGTTTGGAGGAAGTTTGCTATACCATTATTCATCATAGCCGCTATCAAACGTCCTCCCTGAGCTCCAACGATGATGGTTATGAGAACATTGACTCCAACACAAACAGAGTGAGAGAATTCAGAGATGGGTCGGCAACAGAATATGCCCTTCTCAGGACAGCTTGTGTTTCCAGACGTTCTTCCTGCACCCACGAGCCTGATTATGAACTTGTGCTGCCTTACTAGAAATCCTCATGCTGACTGGCCATCTTGCATGTAACAAAGGTGATAAAGAATGAGGAGATCCAGGGGAGTCTTCTCTCTCAGCTGCTCCTGAAACATCCACTCCTGGTTAGAGGTTAGACATGACATAAGTGTACAGTACTAACCTGGGCAATTCTGAAATATGACATCTCTGTGGTGTAGGTCAAACTATATAAATTGACATGATGACATAGAATATTCTGCATACTTTTGTTTGTAAGATTTGAGGTCATGAAGATAATAGAAAGCCTTCTTAGATCAAGAAGCATCTATAGATGTATATTCTAGAATCTTCCATCCCCGTTTTATGCTCTCCCAATTTTGAATGCAACATCTCCACCCCCACTTATCTATTTTATTTTTGAGGTATAGTCCACTCAATAAACTTTTTCGTATTCAGTAATTAATTTTTTGAGTAAGGATTCTTTTATTCAGCATATCATTTTTGAGATTCATCCACATTTAATCTTATATCAATAATTTGCACCTTTTTATTGTTGAGTAGTGTACTGTTGTTTGGATATGCCATAATTGGTTGATATAATTATATGTTGATGAACATGTGGGGTATTTACAGTTTTTGATGTTATGAATAAAACTGCTATGAATATTCTTGAATATCCTGCATTGTGTGGTTGTTGCTGTTAGGTGCCGTCGAGTCAGTTCCACCTCACAGTGACATTATTTACAACAGAAGAAAACTTTGCCCAGTCCCGTGCCATCCCCACAATCTTTGCTATGTTTGAGTCCATCATTGCAGTCACTGTGTCAATCCATCTCATTGAAGGTCTGCTTTTTTGGTGACCCTCTACTTTACCAAGCATGATGTCCTTTTCCAGGGATTGGTACCTCCTGATAACATGTCCAAAGTGAGACAAAGTCTTGCCGTCCTCGCTTCCAAGGAGTATTCTGGCTGTACTTCTTCCAAGACAGATTTGTTTGTTCTTCTGGCAGTCCATAGTATATTCAATATTCTTCTCCAACACCATGTTTCAAATTGCATCAATTCTTTCTCAGTCTTCTTTATTCATTGTCATATAAGTATATGCCCATCTTTATTTTTATTATTATTTTTTATTATTGTACTTTAGATGAAGGTTTACAGAACAAACAAGCCCCTCATTAAACAATTAGTACACATATTGTTTTGTGAAATTGGTTACCAACCCCATGACATGTCAACACTCTCCCTTCTCGACCTTGGGTTCCCTATTACCAGCTTTCCTGTCCCCTCCTGCCTTTAGTCCTTGCTGCTGGGCTGGTGTGCCCCTTTAGTCTCATTTTGTTTTATGGGCCTGTCTAATCTTTGGCTGAAGGGTGAACCTTGGGAGTGACTTCATTACGGAGCTAAAAGGGTACCTGGGGGCTATACTCTCGGGGTTTCTCCAGTCTCTGTCAGGCCAGTAAGTCTGGTCTTTTTTTGTGAGTTAGAATTTTGTTCTACATTTTTCTCCAGCTCTGTATGAGACCCTTTATTGCGATCCCTGTCAGAGCAGTCAGTGGTGGTAGCCAGGCACCATCTAGATGTGCTGGACTCAGTCTGGTGGAGGCCGTGGTAGTTGTGGTCCATTAGTTCTTTGGGATAATCTTTCCCTTGTGTCTTCGATTTTCTCCCTTTTCTCTTGCTCCTGAAGGGGTGAGACCCGTGAAGTATCTTAGATGGCCGCTCACAAGCTATTAATATCCCAGACGCTACTCACCAAAGTAGAATGTAGAACATTTTCTTTATAAACTATGTTATGCCAATTGAACTAGACGTTCCCTGAGATCATGTTCCCCATAGCCCTCAGCCCACTAATTCAGTCCCTCAGGGAGTTTGGATATGCCTATGGAGCTTCCATGACCTTGTCTTGGACAAGTTGCTCTGGCTTCCCCAGTA
>NW_004446349.1:2725-4261 GCF_000243295.1 Trichechus manatus latirostris | reverse complement strand
CCTCCAGCCCACAGCATGGAGCTCTGGACGAGTGTCTGTGTCTACAAAACAGGAAAGCTATCAGTGGGGCCAGTCGGGTAGAAACATTGTTGCTGTTAGGTGCTGTCACTCACAGCAACCCATGTGACAGAGTAGAACTG
Source organism: Trichechus manatus latirostris (assembly GCF_000243295.1). Classification (NCBI taxonomy): domain Eukaryota; kingdom Metazoa; phylum Chordata; class Mammalia; order Sirenia; family Trichechidae; genus Trichechus; species Trichechus manatus. The sequence goes on along the minus strand of NW_004446349.1, from coordinate 4,121 downwards.
CCCTATAGGGTTTCCTAGGCTATAACCTTATGGCACAGATCGCCAGGTCTTTTCTCCTGCAGAACCGCTGGGTGGGTTTGAACCACCAACGTTTCAGTTAGCAGCCAAGAACTTAACCGTTGCACCACCGGGGCAGAAACAAGGTGATTTAGACCAGGGGTTCCTTCAGGAGTGCCTGGAGGGAGGGAAATGAAGCCCTGACTTCCTCAGAGGACTTGATTCTCAGGAGCTCTAGGTACCGGGAATGAAGCTGGGGTGGGGGTTCTTTCCCCTCTTCTCTACCGGCCTCACTTTGAACTTGGAAGGCACCTCCTACAGGCTCTAGGGACAGGTGGGGCTGGGGCATCACGTTGGGGTCCAGGGTGGTCAAAATTCATAATCACTTTACAAAGTATGGTCACAGAAGGGGCTCCCACCGGATGTCTCAGGCACCCCCACCTCCCCTCCCCTGGGCCCCAGCATCTGCACCACCTTGGTCCCCCAGCACCCTCCCCAGTCCACTCCAGGCCACTGAGCAAGAGATGGTCAGCCTGGGAAGGAGGGAAGTGAGGGGGCCACCACAGCGCGGGTCACAGGACCCAGCCTCAGTCCTGGCTCTGAAACCTCCCTCTTTGTCTCTGTTCTGTGTTTCCAGAGCAAGGAGTGAGAACGGGGACCCTCTGCTAAGATGAGAGATGCTTGTATGTGGGACCCTAGCTGCTCCCACTGTCCCGCACGCTCCATCCAGGGGTAGCGGCTGGGCCCCTTAGCATGGGGACAGAGAGCAAGCGGGCGCCTGCACATCAAACTAAGCAGCATATTCCAGGGTCAGGAAACGTGGGAGGGAGGGGCTGGGAGGCGGTTGCCCGGAGACGGCAGGGCTTAGCCAATCAGCATGGGCCACCGGCGCTCCAGGAGAAGGGGCGCTCAACGGGGCAATGCCGCCCTCTGGTGGTGGAAGGGGTGCTAACAGCCACAGCATTGCTGCTGTTAGGTGCCACGGAGTGGATTCCGACTCATAGCGACCCTGACCGTTACTTTGCTTCCGAGGCCCAGTGGAGGCACCTAACCGTGTTTCCTCTTCATTTTATGTATACTCCCACTACCCAGGCAGGGCGGGCCCAGCGCACATGGGCTTCTCTGGGGAAGGAAGCTAAGTATCTTAAGTCGTGGTGCATTTCATACCTGTTACCATCAAGTCCATTCTGACTCATAGGGACCCCGTAGGACAGAGTAGAACTGTCGCATAGGATTTCCAAGGCTGTAAATCCTTATGGAAGCAGTCTGCCACATCTTTCTCCTGCAGAGTGGCTGGTGGGTTCGAACCATGGACCTTTTGGTTAGCAGCTGAGTGCTTTAACCACTGCACCACCAGGGCTCCTGACAAGTTTCCTAGCCACCCTGTACAGCGGTTTGC
>NW_004446349.1:0-1357 GCF_000243295.1 Trichechus manatus latirostris | reverse complement strand
CTGAGATGGGTGACCCCAGAGCCCACATTTGTATTCACAGGTTGCAGAGGCCAGACGCCAGGTCCCAGGCTGACCCTGCCACCACCAGCGGGGCCCCAGCCTCCCGGGTCCCAGCTCCTGTCTGTCCTTGTCACCAGGGCTCTGCAGGCCTGCCCCTTCTGTCCCCACAGGAGGGTCTGCCCGCCTCTGCCCAACCGCTGCCAAACAGAAGTCCCTGGAAAGCTTGCCTCCTAGGAAACGGCCAGAGGATGCTGTACAGGGGGAGTGGTGGGAGGAGGCCGGGAGGAGGTGCAGTCCCCATGCACCCTGCTTCACCCGCTGACTCCTGCCCCCCAGCCAAGAGGTGGGGGTGGGTCCAGGTGGCATCACTTCCCGAGCGGCTGGAGCAGTGCACTGGGGGCCCAGCACCTTCTGCACAGGCCTCAGAGGACACGGGGACCCCCCCCACCAGGTCTCTAAACAGGCGAGTCTACGAGACTCAGATGGATGCACCCCCGGTGCGTGCTACCCAGGCCTTCACTCCAGGGCCGCAGACACACAGCCGGGGACAGACATGTGTGCATCGGGCTGGTTGAGCCGAGCCCCGGCTGTGACACCCTGGAAGCCAGGCCCTCGCCCTCCCCCCACCCCCAAGGATCTGCCGGTCACCTTGGAGCTGCGTCCAGGAAGCAGAAGTCGCTGCCAGCGGGAAGTGTCCCAGCACTGCCCCCTCACCCCCTCCGGCCAGGGCCGAGGTCCCCCTCAGACCACCAAAGACACCAGCTCGGTGGGACCTGCCACCGCCACAGAGACAAGAGTGGAGCTCAGGCTCCTGATGCAGCGGCGCAGACACCCCAGCTGCTCACTCCACCTCGGTTCTTCATCTACATCAACTGTCCCCTGCCCTGTCTCCCTCACAGAGCTGTGCAGAGGATGGGGCGCCCGAGTGACCCACGTTGGTGGCTGGGTGGGAGCAGGCTCGCGGGCAAAAAGCGCTGGCACCCAGAGGGCCTGCACATAATAGGCACTCAGGAATGCTGCCTGGGAGAGCTCGGCCCTCCCACCTGGACCGAGGCTCATTTCAGGACATCGGGGACAGTGGTGGCTGTGGGAAGCAGCTGGTGTCTCTCTCCCTGCCCTGAGCAACAGGCCACTGGAGCCCCAATCTCGGAAGGGGAAGAGAGAGGGAGGATGGGGGAAGGGGAGAGAGAGGGGGCAAGGAGGAGAAGGGAGAACCAGCTGGTCACTCGGGGGTCTCCTTCCATCACCAGACCCCGGCACTCACTCTCCCTCCCTCTCTCTCAACCAACCTGAATATGGGCTATTAAGAAAGGCTCAGCATGGAATACCTTTGGGAAAGGTGAAGTCCTCGTTTACA
>NW_004446348.1:3655-4924 GCF_000243295.1 Trichechus manatus latirostris | reverse complement strand
TGATAATAAATTGGAAGAGTAATGAACTGATTAAGAGTACAGCTCTGGAACCCTCTGCATTTAACTTCTCTGGTGTCCATTTTTTCTCATTTGTAAAATGAGAAAAACAAGCGAATCAATCTCAATGGGTTTTGTAAGGATTAAATCAGCTACGAACTTAAAACTGCATCTGGATATGGTAAGTACTCAATAAATTTTAGCCAATTTTTAAACAAATGTTGGTCAATAAAACATAAGAAGATTGTGAGAGTAAGTCAAATAATATTACAGTCTGGATAAGAGGTTTAAACTCTATGTAGACTTGTTACAAAAAATAGAAACATTATGTTAAAACAAAATGTTAAGCATGACTGATGGAAAGTCCCCTCTAGAAGTATCAACGGAGGATCACTGTTTGTGGTGACCCTGTTAAGAGGAAGAAGACCCCAGAAACAACTCATTCACAGAGTGTGGCTATATAGGTGAAGAATGTATGAACTGATTCCTATCTGAGAGGAATGGATAGCTGGGGAAGGTGTACTTTGTTTCAAAATGGTAGACACTTGATCATAAATGATGCTGATAAGGAACTTGCGTAAAGTGAAAAAGATGGAAAATATAGAAGAGGGCACGAGTGAAGCAAGGATCCTGAAAGATGGGAAACGTGAACCAGAGAACTGGCAGAAGAATTTATAAATAGCAAGAAAGAAGAAAAATTTTCAGGTAGATTTAGAGAAGTTTTGCATATTTTGGTGGAAAAGAATCTTTGTTACATCCGACTAATAAGTGTCCCTTTACTTACATTGTGACATATCAGATAAGACCAAATGTCAAAAGTGAGAGGAAAGATGGGGTGCTAGAGGAACTATAAAAATCCAGATACATGGAATACTGATTTTTTAAGTACTCACTTGAATTATCTTTTTTTTTTTTTTTTTCCTCTGTCAAAAGTCATTACATTGCACATGGCCCCACCAGAAGCCTGGAACTTGCAACAACTGTTTATTATGCATGTTTTGAAAACAGCAGTTCATGGTCACTATACACCAGACATGTGGTTTAGGTAAATAAGAAGCCGTATTAAAAAGACCAATCAGGTGTGCTTATTTTTTTAAAATTAATCTCAGCCTGATCATTAAAACAGAGCATATGGCTTCATAGTCTTCATTTCTTCTAAGATCATTAACTTTTTTTTTTTTTTTTTAATCTAGATTTCCCTAGAGTTACAGCGTATAAAATGACTGGTAAATTGGATTGATCTGTGAAAGTCTAGTCAGGAAAACAGAACTC
>NW_004446348.1:1112-1904 GCF_000243295.1 Trichechus manatus latirostris | reverse complement strand
AAAGTTTCAGCACATTTATTAATTTTATCATTATTGAAAATAGTTCTGTTTTCAGCGGTTGAATTTCAGAAAGGCACTTGGTTAATGAAACTTTAAAATAAGTCTGTAGTATGTTCATATTACATTTCTGTAGTATGTTAGATATTGTATGGTCAAAGATTCAGACATAGCATATCACATGTGGCAAAGACACCAATTCTCCAGTTTGCCAGAAATGTTTGTTTATAACTTCTTTTAAAAAGTATATATATTAATTTACAGAGTTATCAAATTTCCCAGATTTTCAATGATGCCCCAGTTTTTAATAGTCTGTTTCGTTTTATATAAAGAAAAACCTCAAAAAGCTCTGGAATTTAAATATGTAGAGTGTTTTTCACGCAGAACAGCTCGTAAATGCTGTATAAATATAACAGTCCGTGAAAGTGTGGCAGTGAGGTAAAGATGATTGGGTGTGATATAAGGTAATTATGATAAAATTCGCAGGGGCACCATTGTAAAAATTAAACCCAATAGAGAGTTTACCACCAAGCCAACTACCACAATGAGCCTAATCCCAGGGAGGAAACTCAGAGAAATGGTGTAAAACACATGCTTCAGAGTGATCTACCCAAGAGGCAAGGAAGTTGGGTTATTTTCAAGTGAGTCTCTCAGTCACTTCCTATCACTGAGGGTTGTTACACCCAGTGTAGATGGGGCTGGCTATTGGCTTTGCAGGGCCCAGTGCACAATGAAGAAGTGGGGCCCTGGCCAATCTCCTCCTCCCAGGGCTCTGCCATCCCAACCCAAGGTGGA
>NW_004446348.1:0-1012 GCF_000243295.1 Trichechus manatus latirostris | reverse complement strand
GATGAGACCAGTGGAGTATCTTAGATGGCCGCTCACAGGCTTTTAAGACCCCAGACACTACTCACCAAGGCAGAATGTAGAGCATTATCTTTATATGTAGTGTCATGCCAATTGAGCTAGATGTTCCCCAAGACCATGGGGAACATTTTTATAATACTAATATTTTAAGTGTAAACCAATAGGATTATATATGAGATTAGGGTATTTCATTAAAATTTTAGCTGGTATCTAAATTCATTTTTCTTCCTTTTGTTTTTTACTTAACACAAAAACAAATTACTTTTGATCATTCTCTTCCTCATTCCCAATGTAGTTTTAAAGCAATGTACATTTTTGGAATTATTTCTACATCCCATTAGCTCTACATTAGTTCTTCTAAACTTCCCATGATGCTACAATATCAGTCACTTTGCATGAACAATTTCTGACTCATTTACAAGTTATAAACTTTCAGTGTAGAAAATTAATCAATCCTTCTGATGTTACCTCGTCTGAAGAAAGATTAAACCATGATTACTATGTGTAGTGGAGTCACAGAATTGTATGCGTAGCATTGTAAAAGCCAGCCAAGAAATGTTTTCCTATTATCTTTGACATTAAACAAAAATTATAGCTACTGTGCTTGCTATAATAATTCGATAAACAGGGACAGATATTTTCAACCATTTTTAATTAGTTTCACATCATATACTATCATTTTTGGTTTATAGATGATACAACTATTTTCAAGATTATTACCAAAATAAAATGTCACAGATTAAAAATATATACATTCCTGTTCTTTGTAATGCCTTTGCTCAAAAGGAATAGCTCATTTCAGAATATTATGTGGCAAAATGTTATCAAAAGTTTCAGCACATTTATTAATTTTATCATTATTGAAAATAGTTCTGTTTTCAGCGGTTGAATTTCAGAAAGGCACTTGGTTAATGAAACTTTAAAATAAGTCTGTAGTATGTTCATATTACATTTCTGTAGTATGTTAGATATTGTATGGTCAAAGATTCAGACA
>NW_004446347.1:3151-4203 GCF_000243295.1 Trichechus manatus latirostris | reverse complement strand
GCAGGAAATACTTACTGAATGAAATTAGATCTTTTCACATGCTTTCAGTTCTGCCAACCCACACAAGACAGCTTAAGGGTAAAACTGTGGGGGACATATCCTGTCTATGTTCCTTATTCTAGAACCCTTGAATGTAGCTGACACGGTTCAAGAGTGATAAGGACACTGGATAGTTCTTTGGAGGCTCACCATATTATTGGAATGTTTTCACTCTGAGAAAGGGACCTCTTAATATTAACAGAGGTGGTAGTGACCTAAAATTGCTGGGGAGATATCTCCTTGAAATAATGGGTAAGTGGCAACCAATCATCTTTGTAACGTCTCTGGATAATTGGTATCTGCCTTGTCTAATTATCTCCATGGAAGGTGAGTTGTCTTTCTTAGATTTTTGAAATATGGCCTGAGGTATCTCAAGTAACAGAAATTAGCCACTGGCTGGTCAACTGTATAGCTATACAAAGTATATTTGGCAACATTTTGGCTAGGTAATATAAATTTATTTTCAATTTTTTAAAATTAATTATGCCTTTCTCAAGAAGACAGCAACAAGATTCTTCACTTCCGTCCATTTTACATTAAGTTGGACTTTTTTATTATTGTAAATATATATATATATATATATAAAACACAATATTTGCAACTTCAGCAATTTTCAAGTGTACAACTTAGTGATGTCAATTACAGTAATCATGTTGTGCAACCATTACCCTTAAAGGATGCCAAATTTCCATCACCCTAAACAAACACTCACTGCTTCAGACTGGACATTTTTAATCTATAAGCTTTGGAAAATAATTAGAATTCACGTATGGTTTTCTTTTTTTTTTTTTTTTTGGTAATCAGAATTTTTTAAATTACAGTATATAATTACAATGTACTATAAGAAACTGTCAACTGGATAGCCTCATTGCACTGAAATGTTTTTGCTGTAAACAAGTCTATCCTTTAATGGAATGTTAGTCAGTGCATGCATTCAGAGAAGTGCTCCCCAGCCATGTGCTCAGAAGTTAAGAAATAATTACATTTTTAAACATAATCTTTTCTAATCATCC
>NW_004446347.1:0-1029 GCF_000243295.1 Trichechus manatus latirostris | reverse complement strand
ACAACATCTTGCCAAGGTAGTCTTTGGGTGGTGCAAACAGTTAAACCCCTTGGCTGTTAACACAAAGGTTAGTGGTTCCAGTCTACCCAGAAGCACCTCGAAAGAAAGGCATGATGATCTGCTTCCAAAAAAATCAGCCTTTGGAAATCTTATGGTACACAGTTCTGCTCTGACACAGATGGGGTGGCCATGAGTTGGAATAGACTGGACAGCGACCGTCACCAAGAGAGTGAGTACATCCACTCTGCTGAGGGGAAAGCACTAGACCTTTCAGGAGCTAGCTATGGCCAAGCAAGCGTTAACCTTCAGGAAGGAGAAATTCTGCCTTCTCTGGTAAGAATCATGCACTCTCTGAATGGCTTTTTCTCCTGTGGGGAAAGATCATCAGCCTGAGCTCCTAGTGGGCAGCTTTTTATGGAGATGTGTGTCCTGGAGCGAGGGTGCCACAGTTGGCAGTTAAAGCTTCCAATAGTTGGAGTTCTAGTCTCTAGGTCCTGAGTAACTCTCACCACTTATTCAGGTTCTGTAAGTTCATATTAGCCATTGTTAAGGTGACCATATAATGCATGGTCCAAACAGGGAAACTTCTGAAAGGAAAGCGGTGTGCCTTCAATAACTCTGCACAGACAACAGAAGGACATGGAGTTGCCCTGGCTATGAACCATGAGCACCTCCTAAATGTGGCCATACACTGCTTCTATTTTGATATATTTCCATTAGACATCACTTACTAATTAGACGAACCAGAGAGGTTTAAGAGTATGATCAGAAAACCCTGAGGTAAGGAAGCCAAGTTTTGCAACTAAAGAAAACCCAAAGAGAGTATTATGGATAAAATAATCCAAAATATTGTAGAATCACTAACTGTCGCAGGTATCTAGTGTTGCTATAATTGAAATTTATTCTCTCATAGTTCAGGAAGCTAGAAGTCCAAATTCAGGGCAGCAGCTCCAAGGGAAGGTTTTCTCTCTGTGTGTCAGCTCTGGGGGAAGATCCTTGTCATCAATCTTCCCCTGGTCTAGGAGTTTC
>NW_004446346.1:2606-4263 GCF_000243295.1 Trichechus manatus latirostris | reverse complement strand
TCAACCAACAACAACATAATAAGGATACCTTCTGGAACCACCTACAAACCATTAAAATATTTCCACCCAGCTGCCATGGCCTTCCCTGGGCCTCAGCTTTCTCTCTTTAAGGTTTAATTTTCTAATCGTCTCAACTACTCTTCCTGTGACACAATTTCTTGAATAATTCCCTACTTGGGACTCTCAACTTTGATAAACCTGTGATTTCTTACTGTCCTCTCTCGAGCAGAGAAACTGGTAATTTTCAGATATTCTCTTTCTTGTACACCAGTGAGAACACAGTGCTCATCATTGTCACAAATGAATTTCTATAGCTTATATAGGAGACTTAACGAAGATCCCTATTCAATTTATCTTCTTGGCTCCAGCCTTTCAAAATCCCTTAACATTTGGAATCTTTCTTCTAATACACTAGTTTTCCCACCTGGATGGATGCCACCTCAAAAATCGGGTCAGCCTGCCAATGTTTCCAGCTACAGCTTGGTGCTCCTTCACTTGTCAATCAGCCCTGTCAAAATGCAAATGTGGTGTGTCCTGGTCTCCAGTGATTCCTATCATTTCCTCATTGCTTCCAAACCATCTGTTCTATAACTTAAACTTTTTTTTTTAATTCAGTCCATAATTTCTAGAACCTATTGTTTTTGAAAATAAGGACAGTGTATGACCATCTTCTAACACCTTTAGTTTGCCCTTGATTGTGCAAAGATCACCCACAAAAATCTTAGGATTATAGCCGGAAAAATTTTGTTCAGAACCCTTAAATGTTACCCTTTAGGGTTGACAGTGAGATGGAACCCCATGCTACTTTCCCTAATTTTTCCAATGGGAAAAAATCTTGCCCTTCCTTGTATTTCCATAGCATTTATTGGAGCCTGCATTAGGCTGTTCATTACTTGTAACTTGTTTAATGTTGTTCTTGTTGTTAGGTGCCATCGACTTGGTTCTGACTCATAGTGACCCTACGTACAACAGAACAGGTGTAATAGTTCTTCGTAAATACAGGTTGTCTTCCCTACTCACAGGGATTGCGAACATCATCTTATGCCCCCCACCCACGGTGGCGAGTACATAGAAAGTGTTGAAATAAAACAGAATAATCTTCCAAGAACTTAGTGGTCAAAAGAAGTTGAGAGAAGGACAGTAGCTTGAAGATATGCAAGCTAGAAGAAATATACATATATATATTTAATACAGGGGATGTCTATAAAATAGTTATTGGTACTATTTTAATATGTCTTTGGATTCCACATTTCATGAGGAGGGGCCCTGTTGGCGCAGTGGTTAAAGCGCTCAGCTGCTGGCCGAAAGGTCAGCAGTTAGAACCCCCCAGCTGCTCCACAGTAAAAAGATGTGGCATGGCAGTCTGCTTCTGTAAAGATTACAGCCTTGGAAACCCTATGAGGCAGTTCTACTCTGTCCCATAAGGTCACTATAAGTCAGAATGGACTTGATGGCAATGGGTTTTTTTTTTTTTTTAATGTTAATGGGAGGAGGCCCTAGATGGCACAAACAGTTAAGAACTTGACTAAGAGCCAAAGTTGGCAGTTTGAACTCATCCAGAGGCACCTCAGAAGACAACCCTTGTGATCTGCTTCTGAAAGGTCACAGACTTGAAAACCCTATGAAGCACCATTCTACTTTGCACATATGGGGTCAC
>NW_004446346.1:0-1247 GCF_000243295.1 Trichechus manatus latirostris | reverse complement strand
CCCTGATTTTCTGTGGAACTGAAATGGGTCTCATAAAGTAGCTATTTATATAAGGGCTATAAACTTTTATTTAAGTTTTACAAGATCACATAGAGGACTTTCAGTCATATGAAAGCTGATTCAAAAGCCATGACAGATTATATAGCCAAAAAGGAAAGCCATTCCTACTTATAATCTGAGAAAAGTCCAAGTGCAAAAATGGACAAAACAGAGTCCCAGGCCGGGCAAAACTCCGAAGCCAGGGCTGACACCAACTTTCTGCTTCCTGACTGCCTACTCCCTGTCCCCAGCTCCACTGGCTGTCCTTGGAGTGGTCCTGTCTACACCCAAGGTTCCTTGCTCCCCATTCTTAAATGCAGAAAACCTTTCCTACTTAGTTCTGCCATAACAAGTTTGGAGACTTTGACAGGATAATTTTGTTAAGAAACTAAGGCAAAAAAGACAAAAAACATAGCATAGAGCTAAAAGTCTCAGAGGACAACCACAGTATGGTCATTTTATTCACTTGGCCATGAAACCCGTGGGGTGTCCACTCCCTGCATTTTTACTAACAAGCCCCAGGGGCTTCCTGCAGGCACAGGGGCTCTGTGCGTCTGTGCTGGCGCCATCTTGATTTACTTTATGTCTTCTTTAGATCTCTAAGTGTCAGTGAGCTCCTAGATACACACTCCTCCTTCTTTAGATTATTAAATTTCAAGTAAGCTTTTGGTCTTGATGAAGGGAGTGAGTGAGGGGAGCTCTTAGCTCATTTCCAGAGCAGATAATTGACATATCATTGTTAGCTGCCATCAAGTCGGCTCCGACTCGTGGTGACCTTATGTGTAACAGAATGAACCACTGTCCAGTTCTGTGCCATCTTCATGGTCTTTGGTACCTTTGAGTCCATTGTTGTGATCATTATGTCAATCCATCTCATGGAGAGTTTCTCTTGTTTTCCCTGATCTTCTGTTTTACCAAACCTCATGGTTTTTTCTAGCAACTGGTCTTTCCTGATGATATATCTGAAGTAAAGCAAGTCCAAGTCTCACCATCTTTGATTTTAAGGAACATTCTGTTGTATTTCTTCTAAGACTGATGTGTTCATTCAGTCTAATTGGCATATTAGAGCAAAAGAAATGAGGAAGCTTCTTTGTAGCCCACCTTTTAAACTGTGCTCATGTAGAACTTGGAGCCCAAATTCTCTCTGTAAATGGTCTTCTGGATTTGATCAGTTTTATAATATTAAACCATTTAAAAGTATGCTTAAA
>NW_004446345.1:3321-4264 GCF_000243295.1 Trichechus manatus latirostris | reverse complement strand
AGAAGGGCAAGGAGACTCCAGCTAACATCTGTATTCCTTCTGAGTCTCATCTCCTGAACTGGCCCTCTCTTCCTGACCTGTGAATGAGTAGGTGATGGTAATGAGGGACAGACCACTTCAGCATTCTCTCTGACCAGCCCCCAGTTTCTCAACGTCTTTGCTTCTGTATTAGATAACTCTGTTATTGACCAAAGGGAAGGTCCTCATATTCTAGCCTTCTGACTGTCCAACGGCATAGATGTAAAGTTGTGAGCCAGGTGGGAGAATTATCATCCCATCTTGGAGTGAAATGAACTGAAGCATCATTATGTGATTTGCCAAAACAACACTCTGAATTTAGCATCGGTGGCATCAGGACTTCTGCCAAGGAAAAACATCTAATCAGAGTGATTGAGCAAAGTGCTTTTCGCCTACTGCTGATGAACTTAATCAAAAAGCATTTATTAAGTACCTAATTACATACAGCGCCGTGCTGAATGCCCAGAGAGAGAGAGAGATGTGTACCTGGACTCTCCTCTCCAATAGTCTACAACATAGACAAGTGGGAAGGGGTGGTGGGGAAACAGGAAGGAAGCTAAGATTTCATGAGTTCCTTGTACGTGCCAAGTTTCATGCCGGGATTCCACGTGTGATGTTAATCCTTACTGTCACCCTGTGAGACAGGTATCATATTGTCAATTTTATAGATAAGGAAAGTGAGACCGAGAGGGGAAAATTATGGAGCTGGAATTCAAGTTGAGTCAGTTCTGATTCCAAGGCTCTTTCTTCTATACCACATTGCCTCTGGTATAAGGACAGGCTGACATGGGAAAGTATGTTCAGAAAAGGACTCTTAAAACAATAAGATAACGTCCTAACATTTAGGGTTAGAAGGCAGAGATATGTCTGTCATATGTCATGTGGTCAAGTCATCTAGCTTATCTGAGCTTTGGTTTTGTTTTCT
>NW_004446345.1:0-1011 GCF_000243295.1 Trichechus manatus latirostris | reverse complement strand
TGTTTATTGCTTCTGGGTTTTGAGCTATGCATGCAAAGTCTTTCTTTACTGTAAGACCAATTTCTTTTCTGTGACTTTATTGATTTATTTTTTATGTTTATATCTTGAACCACTAGGAATTTATTTTGGTTTAAGGAATGGGGGAGTGATTCAGCTTTTTTTTTTTTTTTTCCCAAATGGCTAGCCAGTTTCCCCAACATCATTAATTAAATAATGTATGAACTGGTAAGTACTTATGAAAGAAATACGAAGCTCAAGCTGAAGAGGAACAAGGACACTTTGACTCCTAGGGGGCTATACAGACAAGACAGGAGCGTGAGTATACTGAAAGAGGGTGAAGCTTACTTATCATTCAGAACTGAATCAGAGCCAGATCAGGGAGCTAAGGCTGGGCTTAGTGTGAGACTATGGCTTCTATTGTGGGTTCTTTACTCATGCCCGCCAATCCAAATATCCCATCCTTTCTACTTAATTTTTTTTTCTCTAAATTTTATTTATTTTATTGTTGCTGCTGAGAATATGTACAGCAAAACATACACCAATTTAACAGTTTCTACATGTAAAATTCAGTGACATTGATTACATCTTTTGAGTTGTGCAATCATTCTCACCTTCCTTCTCTGAGTTACTCCGCCTTTGTTAACCTAAACTCCCTTCTCCCTAAGGTTCCTATCTAATCTTTCAAGTTACTGTTGTCAATTTGATATCATATAAATAGTTCTTAAAAGAGCATAATGCTCAAGGCAGACATTTTTTTACTAGTTAAGCTAAACTATTGTTCGGTTATAAGATGACTTCAGGGGATATTTTTAGTTTAAGGTTTCAAAAGTATCTGAGAGCAATAGTTTCAGGGGTTCATCCACCCTGCATGGCTCCAGAAAGTCTAGAGTCCATGAGAATCTGAAATTCTGATTTGCATTTTCCCTCTTTTGATCAGGATTCTTCTATAGAATCTTTGATAAAAATGTTCAAATGGCACATTGGTACAATGGTAGCTGGGCACCATCCAGT
>NW_004446344.1:2452-4205 GCF_000243295.1 Trichechus manatus latirostris | reverse complement strand
GGTAGAAGGAAAGGATGTCTACGCTCACCACTTCTATTCAATATGTGTTGGAGGCCCTAGACATGTGAGAAGGCAAGAAAAAGAAACTAAAGGCCCATGAATTGGAGAAGAAATTAGACTGTCTTTATTTGCAGATGACAAGCTACAAAAGAGCTCTCAGAATTAGTGAGTACAGCAAAATTGCAGGATACACGGTCAATATACAAAAATGAACTATTTCTCAATACTAGCAATGACCAACTGGAAATTGAAAAACACACTGACAAGAGCAATCACAAAACATGGAATAAGGATAGATCTAACAAAACATGCGCAAGATTTGCAGACTGAAAAATACACACACTCACACATCAGAGAGAGGCACCTGATACTCTCCAGCTGAGAACACTAAGCTACATTCACAGGAATTCTGTAGTTCCCCTTTGGGATTCTTGGAAATAGTAACTCTCGACTACCACCCAATTCTGTCTTGAAGCTCAGGTCTCCAATCTAATTTAGTTATTGTTTGTTCCAGTCATGCTAGAGAGAATGAATCAAACTCCAACAAGAATGCTCAAATTCTCATCGAACAAAATGTTTCACTATTTCCTCTAAACAACCATGGGCAAGAAAAACATCAAACGTTTTTGGGTAACTGTCAAGATATCTAATGATCCCACCACGTTCTGTTCGTTATTTCAAACTTTATGTGATACTTACAGCATGAATATCTGGTATTATTTTATTGCTGGCTTATCATGTGTTCTTAAATGGGCAGAAAAAGCAAAGCAACCGTCTAGAGAATTCCACGGAAGAAGAACTGTGCTGACGTGTGTCTACTCCTTAAATACTCTACCCACACTTTCTAAGTGGTTACTAATGTGAGCTTCCAAAAGGATCTGGCTCAGTCTCAGGAGACCCACCCATCTCCTGGGCTGCCATGGAAGACTTCTGAAAAAGGTAGGCAACAGGGGTCTCACAGGCTAGCAGAGACCCCCGCTGCAATAGCGTCTATTCCCATCACTGAACTGATAGCACCCGGTTCAGGCTGAGTGACTGCATACACAGCATAAGCCCCGCAAGGGTGCGGACCGCAGGTTCTGCTGCCACCTGTGTTACCAGTCCACGTCCATTGCTAAATGAAGGCAGCAGCGGTGTGACCACATCTGGATGTCTCCTTCCTGAGAGTCCCCCTGGCTTTTAGAGGGCCACAGTTTCACACCTTGGGGTGCACACTGTACCACCTCTGCCCTCGGCAGCGCGTGGCAGCTTCAGAGAACAGAAGACCGCACTTCCCTCTCACATACGAGAGGGGACCGCTGGAGAGGGGCGTGCGCTTGCGATGAAGGCTGAATGCTGCCGGTTCCGGCCCCCTCTTGTTCGTATTTCCACTGCAAAGCATCACGTTGCGCTTACTTTATACTTTGTGCCTCGGACACACAGAATTTCATGTTAAAGTACTTCTCAGTGTAAAATATCTAAGAAATTATGAAACGTACCCTGTTTACTTCACTGACAGTCATTACTGATCCTGTAAAGAGATATCTGACGAGGGTAAATAATTAATGAGGTTATTCATCTGGAGTAGAGGCACAGAAAACACCTACATCGGGGGGGGCCAGACCCCACAGAATCGTATGACAGCCATTCTTTTCTTTTGTTGAAAAAAAAAGTTACAATAGTGGCTATACATTAGGAAGAGGAGCCCTAGTGGTGCAACAGGTAAGCGCTCGGCTGCTAACCAAAAGGTCGGTGGTTTGAACCCACCAGCTGC
>NW_004446344.1:0-933 GCF_000243295.1 Trichechus manatus latirostris | reverse complement strand
TGAGCAACGGGTACATGAACGAGCAGGTGGAGGCAGAGGGCTTTCTTCTAAGGTTTTCATCTCAATGTCCAGACAGAAAACAACACAACGGCGGCCCCACCTTACCATCGCTGTACTGTCAACACCACAAGGAGAACAGCACACGATTTCTAGAGCTTTCCATACCATGCTTGCCCCCCGAGGTACGTCCAACACACAGAGAAGAAGGAAATCCATGTTCTACTTCTGAAATTTTAAAATCATTCTCTAGTAACTATTGATTGTGTTTGAATATTCTTCTCTCAAACAAAGCCTGACCACAAAGAAGCAGTACAAAACTCTTGCTCTGAATTATGGGCAGACTCTTGATAAGCAGGTGGCGGGTTCCCCAGTGTGGACAACCAAAGCCAGGGGCCGACGGGCAGGCAGCAGGGCTGAGGGCATCAAAAAGAATGCCCAAGGGCTTCAACGGGCCAGAGATAACGGCACCACGGGACCAAGAACCGCCCAGCTGGCCTACTGCTCGCTCCGTGAGGGAGCTGCGTTTTCCCCTGGGCCTGACCCGGTGCCGAGCGTGTCTCGTCTAGGGTCTACTCATCACTGTTCCTCAGACCGCATTCAAAAGGAGCTACCTGTATGAAGCTAGTTTATAAAAACTTTGGGAAAACCACACCAGCACCTTCATCTCTGGGAAGGCCGCTCGACATGAAACAACGCGGGGACGGGAACTCATCTGCCGTTTACAGCACTCCACTGGTAGAGGGCCATCGGAGCAAGAGGGGAGGACAAAGGCTCACCACCCGCTGCCGCGCGTCTCTCACTTAGAGACAGACGAACCTGCAGAAGAGCTCTCAGTACTCACTGTGTAAGGTGACTACTCAGAGTTCTGTCTCTGAGGCTCTTCACTGCTGTTTGGGGAGTTTGTTTTCTCTGCAGAGCAGACTAAAAGTAGAC
>NW_004446343.1:2614-4268 GCF_000243295.1 Trichechus manatus latirostris | reverse complement strand
TTTAGGTTAAGTAAAAATTTCTTAGATACAAACCCCAAAATCACAACCCATAAAAAAATTTGACAAATTGGACTTCATCAGAATTAAGAACACCTGCTCTTTGCAACTGGACTAAACCAAAGCTAAGAAGTTTCCTGAATACAACCAAACACTTCAAGGGACAGAGTAGCAGGGGTGGGGGTCTCAGGACCATGCTTTCAGGGGACATCTTGGTCAATTGGCATAACAAAGTTTATTAAGAAAATGTTCTGCATCCTACTTTGGTGAATGGTTCCTGGGGTCTTAAAAGTTATTGAGCAGCCATCTAAGATGCATCATTTGGTCCCAACCCACGTGGAGTAAAGGAGAATGAAGACCACCTAAGACACAAGGAAAGTATTAGCCCAAGAGACAGAAAGGGCCACATAAACCAGAGACTTCATCAGCCTGAGACCAGGAGAACTAGATGGTGCCCGGCTACCACCAATGACCACCCTGACAGGGAACACAACAGAGAGTCCCGGATGGAGCAGGAGAAAAGTGAGGTGCAGAATTCAAATTCTAGTGAAAAGACCAGACTTAATAGTCTGACTGAGATTGGAGGAGCCCCAGAAAGCATGGCACCCAGACTGTCTGTCAACCCAGAACTAAAACCATTCCCGAGGCCAACTCTTCAGACAAAGTTTAGACTGGCCTATGGGACATAAAATGATACTTGTGAAGAGTGTGCGTCTTAGCTCAAGTAGATACACGAGACTAAATGGTCAGCTCCTGTGCGGAGGTGAGATGAGAAGGCAGAGAGGGTCAGGAGCTGGTTGAATCGACACGGGAAATCAGGGGTGGAAAGGAGGAGTGTGCTGTCACAGTATAAGGGGAGCAATTAGGGTCACATAACAATGCATGTATAAATTTTTGTATGAGAGACTAACTTGAATTGTAAACTTTCACTTGAAGTACAACAATAAAATAAAATTTAAAAAAAGAACGTCTGCTCTTCAAAAGACACTGTTAAGAGATTATAAAATGACAAGCCACAACTAGCAGGAAAGTGTTGCAAATTGCTTATCTGACAAAGGATTTGTATCCAAAATACCTGAAAAACTCTCAAAACTCAATAATAACAAAACAAACAACTCCATTTAGGAATGGGCTCAAAATTGAATAGACACTTTATCAAAGAAGGTATATGGATGGCAAATATGCCCATGGAAAGACGCTCAGCATCGTTAGTCGTTAGGGAAACACAAATTAAAGCTGCAAAGAGGTACTATTATATATACCTACTAGAATGACTAAGGAGCCCTGGTGGCGAAGTGGTTGAGAGCTTCGCTGCTAACCAAAAGGTCGGCAGTTTGAATCCACCAGCTGCTCCTTGGAAACCCTATTTAGCGGTTCTACCCTGTCCTATAGGGTCGCTATGAGTCAGAATCAACTTGGTGGCAAACGGGTTTAATGGGTAGAATGACTAAAATTCAAAAGACATCAAGTCTTTTGGCAAGGATATTGAGGAACTGAAACCCTTATACGCTGCTGGTGGCAATATAAAATAATACAATCACTTTGGAAAATAGTTTGGCTGTTTCTTAAAAAAGTAGATGTACGTACCCTAGGATCCAGTAATTCCCCTAGGTATTTACCCGAAAGAAATGAAAAGTGTGTATCCACATGAAGACTA
>NW_004446343.1:0-1077 GCF_000243295.1 Trichechus manatus latirostris | reverse complement strand
CCTGGGGTCCTGGGTGCTGTGTGGGGGTGAGGTGCTCAGGGTGACGGCTCCCTGTCCCTTCTCTGCAGGGCTCTGGCCCTCGCTGCTTTGCTGGGCCTGGTCCTGTGGCTGATTCTGGACACCTTCTGGCGGCCTGAGCAGCTGGTGTCCTTTGCTGGAGTCTGCATGTTCATCCTCCTCCTCTTTGCCTGCTCGAAGCATCACCGTGCAGTGAGTGTTTGGCTGTGAGGCCCAGGCTGGAAGGCAGCAAATGGCCTCTCTGCTCTGCCCCTGGGCTGGGGTGGGGAGCTGACGTGGGGGTGGGTGCCCCTGCTGAGGTCCTGGGGAAGGCCAGTGTGTATTGGGGCAGGCCCCTTGTGAGGCTGCTAAAGGCCTGGGCAGGACCCAGGTCAATGTGGGACACCCCAAGGACTGGAGACCCCAGGCAGGCCCATCATCTCTCTAAAGCAGAAGCCCTCTAGCTCCCCAGCGAGGCAGGAGGTGCTGCCTGGGGAGGCCTGGCTGGCTGTCTCTTCAGGCTCAGAGGCCACCCTCTGAGTTTCCTCATTTGTTTCCTTGGCGATGTGTCCTCAGCTCTGCAGACTCAGAAGCCCCTTCACCTTCTGCGAGAGCAGTCAAGGGTCTCCTGGAATCATTGCGGTTATTGTTGTTGTGTGCTGTGGAGTCAATTCTGACTCATAGCGACCCCATAGGACAGAGCAGAACTGCCCCATAGGGTTTTCTAGGCTGTAATCTTTACAGGAGCAGACGGCCAGGTCTCTTCTCTCACGGAGTGGCTGGTGGGATCAAACCACCCACCTTTCGGTTAACAGCCGAGCGCTTAACTATTGCGCCACCTGTAATCATTAGCGGTTCTCAAAGTGAGGTCTCCATTCCAGCAACATCACTTGGGAACTTGTTAGAAATGCAAATTCTCAGGCCCCAACCCGGATCTCCTGAATCAGAAACGTTGGGAGTGGGGCCCAGCTAGCTGTTTCAAGAAGCTCTCCAGGTGATTTGAATACAGCTAAAGCATCCAACTGTCCATTAGGGAGGGCCTCAGCCCCTTCTCTCCCTCTACCTCTTTAGCTGAGCAAC
>NW_004446342.1:2910-4269 GCF_000243295.1 Trichechus manatus latirostris | reverse complement strand
GAGCTTTCTTTTATAGATTCTTTAAAAATTAAAGAATCTATTTGAAAAATTGCTACTTTCAGGGTCTGAGAAATGTTAGTCATTTCAGCCTACCCATTCTTCTCTGGTTATTCAAATTTACTGCCAATTACCTCCTTTCAAAATCAGAAGAGTAATTTATTATTAACATTTTCCCAATCCAGTTGAGGCCAGAACACTTGTGATTCTACTGCGCATACTATCACCCTGAACGTGACCAAATTAGAGCCTCATTGCTCTTGACATAGACAGTGGATCTGGAAGACAGTACCCATTTCATTCATTTAATGGGTGGCTGGAGTCACTGGTGTTAGATAATGAAACTAGGCATCACGAGACTAGAAACAGTGAAAATGGGAACGTCCAACTGTTGTTTGTTTTTTCCTTTTTTGTGTTTAAACAAGGAGTCCCTGGGAGGCACAAAGAGTGAAGCACTGAACTACTAACCGACAGGTTGGAGGTTTGAACCAACTCAGAGGTACCTCGGAAGAAAGGTCTGGCTATCTGCTTCTGAAAAGGCACAGCCATAAAATCCCCACAGAATGCAGTTTTACTCTGCAACACACAGGGTCACCATGAGTCAGAATTGACTTGACAACAATTAGCGTATTTCTTTTGTTTGGGGTTTTTCTTTTTTTCTTGTATTGAAGCAAAGCATACCTTAAAGGAGTTCAGGGAATTTGAACGTCCTCTCCACCGATCACCATGGTTTGATCATTACGTAACTTTTGGTATAGATTAGATTTTTCGTACTGCTTTAGTGATTCAATATTTCACCGGAAACTTCATTTTAAAAGAATAATTTGTTTATTGTTTTGTACATTTATAATTATAAACTATCAAAAAAGGAAACTTGGTAAATACAGGATAAGAAAAAGAATAGATAAGAATGTAAAACAACTGGAACTCTCATTTCTTGCTGCAATAAATTGATACTATCATGTTAGATAATTATTTGGCATTATCTAGTAAATCTCAATATCCACCTGCACAATAACTCAGCAATTCTACTACTAGAGATACATCTAAGAGAAATAAATGCACACATCCACCAAAAGACAATAGATGGGTAACTAAATTATGGTATTTTCATACAATAAAACGTACAGTAATGAGAACAAAAATGGGTGGCACAAGTGGTTTACAATCAGCTACTAACCTAAAGTTTGGTGATTTGAACCCACCCAGTGGTGCTGCAGAAAAAAAACTCTTGGCGATCTGCTTCATTAAGATTACAGCCATGAAGACACTGTGGGGCAGTTCTACTCTGCAACGCATGGGGTTGCCATGAGTTGGAGTCAACTCGATGGCATTGGGTTTGGTTTGGTCGAACGAGAACAA
>NW_004446342.1:0-1418 GCF_000243295.1 Trichechus manatus latirostris | reverse complement strand
CCCTGGTCGCGTTTGCCTGCGCCAGGAAGAGCCAGGCCAATCCTAGTCCTCTACAACTTGTTTTTTTTTACATTGGAACTGAGAAAGAGAATCGGGGTCTTTCCAGTAGCAGAATTTGTAAGAAACACTGCTCAGGAAATTGTTGGTGGCCATGTTTCCCACCAAAGCCAGTACAAAAATGAACACATGCCTGGGATCCTGGGACAGCCTTCTTTGTCAGGCCCAGAGGGCCCCTTGGCCATTTGTTACAGGCTAAGACTCTTGATCTGAGAACATATGAGACTGTAAACTGCTACCAGGAGAGCAAAGCACAGCCGTGCTTAGGTGGCTCCTTTTCCTTGAGATTAACTGTATGTTACAACAAAAGAAGAGAATGAATGAATGACATGTTCTCGTAGTACCATAAATTTTTGCTTGCTTCTACTTTGAAATACCTCTTTAGGGACTAGACAAACCCTCAAATGAGCGAGGAGAAGCTAGAACGTGATGCCATCACCATCAGCCATCCGGGATATAAAGGAAGGATGCAGACTACTCTGGGGGAGAAGCAGTGTCCAGTTTGGGCCAATAGTACGTGGTGGCGGATGAGCCTAAGCCTGCGGGCCAGGGTGGTCTCCAGATATGATTGCCCCTTTGAAACAATTAAAGAATAGATACGCTGTGATGTCCTGGTGATTCCAATATTCTGTTGATTTACAGCAGAGAACTGAGAAACCAGGGAGGGCAACTTAAAATTTTACCCAGTGGTATTGCAAGTTGAAAGAATATTGAATTTTGTCCAAAACACCTTCTGACTTATGTCTCTGAAGTTCTAAACCTTCTCCTCACCTTTTTTAAAACATTTCTTAAATTACTGTAAAAATATAGATAACAACATGTGCCATTTCAACATTTTTCACGTATACAATTCAGTGAGATCAATTATATCGATCATGTTATGCAACTATCACCAATATGTTTTGCCAAATTTTCTATCTCTATAAACAAAAACTCAATGCTTCCTAAGCAATAATTCCCCCGCTCGCCTTGTCTCCCACCTCTGGTAACCACTCTTGAACTCTGATCTTCATGCATTTGCCTACGCTAGGCGCTTCATATTAGTGAGATCATACAGTGTCTGTCCTTTGTGGGCGACTTGTTTCTCTCAGAACAGTGGTTTCGAGGTCCGTTTGTGTTGTGGCACGTGTCAGGACTTCCTTCCTCTTTCTGTGTGTAGGCACCACGTCCCATTTATTATTCACCTGCTGATGGACATGTAGGTTGTTCCCACCTTTGCTTGTTGCGAATAGCGCTGCAGTGGAGCTGGACGTACATGCGTCCGTTTGAGCCGCTGCTTCAAGCCTCTTCTTAAAAGAGCCTGTTAGTTTATTTCGCACCTGGCAAAGAGTTAGGGCTTTCCTCTGATCTTAAGCCAAAAC
>NW_004446341.1:2965-4222 GCF_000243295.1 Trichechus manatus latirostris | reverse complement strand
AATGAAGACATTGAAAACAGAAATGCTTTATCTTTAAAATAATTTTGAATTGCAAAGGGAGAAATTTCCACTACTCTCCTTCAATAGACTAAACTCAGAATAATTTTTCCTAGTCTGCACTTCATTAGAGGCAGTGCAGCATCACACTGCTATACTGTATTTTCAGATGTCGTTCTTTTTGAAAGGACTGTAGTGAGATTCATTGGCCAGTTTTATTTTAGGTATGTGTATGAATTTAGGCAAAAAAGTTTTAGGGCTATCTGTTTTACCATCTGAGAGATTTTTATGGCTTCTGGTAGATCATTTTTTTTCCATCTCATTAAAAAAATACATAAATAAAAAATCAACTAAACAAAAAACTTGGCTATTTTAAGAGAGCTATACTAAAACTAGAAGATGCTTGTAAGATTTCACGTCTAGCACCCAGTTTAATTTTTAGACTTTGTGTTTTTTTCCCCTTCTACTTCCCTTTGAGTCTGAGGTGATCGGGGTTGAAAAATACTCTTTTTGCTTGTTATGTGGTTATGAAAAGATTTCATATTTTTGTAAGTATCATTAGAGTTCTAGTTTTAGAAAAGTAATAAGTCACACATTTTCATAAAGTGGGTCAGAGCAAAGAGAATTTATCTTTCCTGGAGGAAAGGGGATGACAGACTTGAAATTTTTTCTTAGTTGTGCATTTTGGCTGGTATTGAAAGTGTAACAAAACAGAGCTGATCAGTTATGTCGCTTGAGCTGCTGAAATGCAATTCTAACTCTTTAGCAGTTAAATTTCAACCCCCTTTATACCAGTTGTCCTGAATTATTCCTGAAAGAGACAAAAGCAGAAGGAAAAGGACGATATTAAAAAACACTGTAGACATGAAGTATGCGTTAGGGTAAGGCAGGCATATACATTTTATTAAGCAGGTTCTTAAATACTGTCTTCTTGTATTGGTTTTAGTATTTTATATTCGCAATACAATACTACATTTAAGCCACAATTATGTCTGTTATAGGCTCAGAAAAAAAATGTGTGTTAAGAGTATGAAGCTTAAACTTCTCATTGCACAGAGAAACACCTCATTGCTTTCATCCTCCTTTTGCAAAGAGGAATAGTCAAACTCATGACAGAGTGCTCTGAAGTTAAGACTGCAAGTGCTAAATACACATGTATAAAAATGGCTAGCAATCATTTCTGAGTAAATAAGGTCAGCCAACCATGAACGTTAAAATATATTAAAATCAGCCTTTTCAGAATGTGGCTGGAAAAAAATG
>NW_004446341.1:0-1066 GCF_000243295.1 Trichechus manatus latirostris | reverse complement strand
TATTTAATATACATCTCTAAGCAATATGGACATATTCTTCCATTAGCCACAATACCATCACACTTAACAAAATGGTAATTCTTTGGTACCATCTAACAGTGTATAATCTGGGAAAATGCCTTTCTATAGTGGGTCTGTTGGAATCTGGACCTATATGTAGTTCACACATTGCACTGATTATTGTATCTGTAAGTCTCTTTTGATCTAGACCAGTCCCCCATTCTCCTTATTTTCCCTTGCCATTCACTTGTTGCAGAAACTGGGTCAGTTGTCCTTAGAATTCTTACATTCTGAATTTGTCCGCTGGCTTCCTTGTGGTGTCATTTAATTAGTATCTATCTTCCCTGCATTTCTTGTAATCCATACATTAACTCTAGAGGTTTGATTGAGGTTAAATTATTATTATTATTTTTTTTTTGGCAAGAATTCGTTGAAGGTAGACTATGTGCTTCATGCCTTCGGGTCGATTCTGACTCATAGCAACCCTATAGGACAGAGTAGAAGTGCCCCCATAGGATTTCCAGGGCTGTAATCTTTATGAGAGAAGACTGCCACATCTTTCTCTCATGGAGAGGCTGGTGGGTTCGAACTGCAGGTCCTTTGGTTAGCTGCTGAGTACTTAACCACTGTGCCACCAGAGCTCTTGTTTATTGTATCAGGAGGCCACAATGTCTGGCTGTCTCACTTCTGGTGATGCAAAGATTACTTGTCTTTGTCCATTTTTGTAAAGTCCCCAATTGACTTTTTGTGAGGGTTTCATCCACTGATGCTCTTTGCCTGAAACAGTTATTTTCTTAGGGACTGCAAAATGGTGATTTTCTAATCCTGTCATTACTTCTACATTTATTAGTTGGATTTTTTTTTTCTGTTAAAAAAAAATCTTTCTCTCATTTGTTTGGGCTGACTACCCAGTAATATAGTTCATGTGGGAAAGGCAGGATAAAAGTTTAATTTTTTTCTTTTAATTGACTAATTCTGAATAAGAAGTTGGTGATTTAGAGGAACTTATAAAAAAAACCCCATTGCCATCAAGTCAATTCTGACTCATAGTGACTCAGTAGGACAA
>NW_004446340.1:2848-4202 GCF_000243295.1 Trichechus manatus latirostris | reverse complement strand
TGTACTACTGTTTCATGAGAAACTATTTGTTCTGTAAGCCTTCACCTGAAGTACAATAAAAAAATAAATAAAAAGAATGAATAAATCTTTCTCTACAGAAGTACAGCCAGAATGCTCATTGGAAGCAAGGATGGCGAGATTACATCTCACATACTTTGGACATGTTGTCAGGAGGGAGCAGTCACTGGAAAAGGACATCATGCTTGGTAAAGTAGAGGGTCAGTTACAAAGAGGAAGACCCTCAAGGAGATGGATTGACACAGTGGCTACAACAATGGACTCGAGCATAACAGCGATTGTGAAGATGGCGCAGGACTGGGAAGTGTTTGGTTCTCTTGTACATAGTGTTGCTATGAGTAGGAATTGACCTGATGGCACCTAACAACAACAACCACATTTGGTTTATCCATTCATCTATTGATGGGAATTTAGATTATTTCCACCTTTAGGCTATTGTGAACAGTGCTGCAACGAACATTATTGTACATAAGATGACGAATTTTTGAGACCCCACCCATCGAAAGATGTTTTTATTGCATTCGGATACATACTCTAGGGTTTACCTAGATGAAGAATTTTTTATTGGGAATCCTTTTCCTTCAGACTTTTGAAGTCACTTCATTAACTTCTCTATGCCCGTGTTGCTACCGAGAAATCCAAAACCTTTTTGATTCGCAGTCCTTTAATCTGATCTCCCTTTTCTATATGCAAGTCTCTTTGTATTCTGTTCTATTTCTGGGAAATTTTCTTGAGTTATTATTATTATTTTTTTAATGATTTAATTCCTTCCTTTTTTTTTTTAGTTTTCTCTTCTGTAACTTCTATTATTTGATGTTGGGTCTTCTGGATGGGTCTTCTAAATTTCTCATTTCTTTTATTTTTTATCCTTTAGTCTTCATCTCTGCTAACTTTTTGTAAGGCTGTCGCCCTGTGAGATTGTCTCAACTTTATCTTCCAAGAGTTTCTACAAAGTTTTTCATTTTGGCTGTCATGTTTTAATTTCCAGTAGATATTTTGTTATTGTTCTCTGAATGTGCCTCTTGTTTTGTAGATTGCTTCTTGTTCCTGTTTTATTATTGCAGTATTTTTCTCATTTCTCTGGGGGTATTTGATAACTTTTTTTGAATGTCCTTGTTTCCTTCAAGTGACACTGTTCTGTTTGTTTGCTTTGGCCTCTTACTTCCTTGTTGGAACATTTCTTTATACTCATCAATCCTTAATTGATTGCTCATGGTTAGAACCGGGGGTCTAAGAAGTTCCTTGGAACCTCTTTGTACTTGGGTAAAACTTGCTGACTTTGAATTTTTCTACAGGGGGGTTTGAATGTGCCATATGTTGGGGAATCCCCTACCCC
>NW_004446340.1:0-1174 GCF_000243295.1 Trichechus manatus latirostris | reverse complement strand
AGTTTTGAAGTTCCTCACTGTTTTTCCTTTGGTTTCTATTTCATTAATTCCTGCTCTTTTATTGCCTTCTTTTTTAGGGATATTTATTGTTTTGCTTTGTTTTGTTTTTCCTAACTTTGTAAGTTAGCAACTTAGCTCTTGACTTTCAGTTGTAAGCGTGTAAAGTTCTACGCTTTCCTCTAATTTTGCATTAGCTACATCCAATAAGTTCTGATGCGAGGCATTTTAAAAAAAATTCTTCAGATGTAAAAATTGTGCGGCTTCCATTACTATTTCCTCTTTAAACAATGAGCAATTTTAAAGTGTGTTTAAAATTCTAAATATATAGACTTTTTAATTGAGATAATCATAGATTCACATGCAGTTGTGGGAAATAATACAAAGAGACCCCATGTACACTTTACCTGGTGTTCTCTCAAGCTAACATTTAGCCAAAGTGTACAATACAGTACAATATCAGAATCAGATGACACAAATCCACTGACCTTATTCAGATTGTCCCAGTTTTACTTGTGTGTGTTTGTGTTAAGTTCTATAAAATTTTGTCACCTTCATAGGTTCATGTAAAAGGAGCCCTGGTGGTGCAACAGTTAAGCACTCCACTGCTAACCAAAACGTCTGCAATTGGAACTCACACAGCTGCTCTGGAGAAGAAAAGACCTGGAGATCTGCTTCCATAAAGATTACAGCCTAGGAAACCTTATGGGCAGTTCTACTCTGTCACATGGGGTCCCTATGAGTTGGAATCAACTCGAGGGTACCTAACAACAACAACAGTAGATCCATGTCTCCAACACCAGAGTCAAGGTACTGAACAGTTACAAAACCAGGAATCCTACGTCTTGCTCTTTTCTAAATGCACCCCTCCCCTCTCCTTCTCCCCTTCTGGCCCCTAGAAACCACTAATCTGTCCTCAGTTTATAAATCTTTGCCATTTAAAACAATTTTACGTAACAGAATCTTACAGTATGCAATCTTTGGGGGTTGTCTCCCCCACCGCCCACCGAGGTTTAGCCGAGTTGTGTGTATCAGTAGATTGTTCCTTTGTACTGATGAGCAATATCCTGCGGTACTTTTGTGCCATAGTTTGTTTATCAAGTCAAAACGTATGGTTTTAAAATTTAAAACTGTATGGTTTTAAGATTATCTTTTTGTCAATGGTTTGCAGCCTAAC
>NW_004446339.1:4066-5167 GCF_000243295.1 Trichechus manatus latirostris | reverse complement strand
TATTCTATGTTTTATGTATATGTGTGTATATATATATATATTTCAGATCCAATTTCTGTATTTTTCTCTAAAGAAGTAAATGTACAGATTTTAGCTAACACCCTTGGTCTAACACAACACAACGGGAAAATGTGTTAAAAACAAGGATTTTGATTTCAATTTAAAAAAATGGGAAGAAAGTCATTAATCAAAATATTAAAGTTCAAAATAAAGGAAATAGGGAATTACTGACTAGAAAAAGACACATTTATTGATCTCATTTCTCTCTGGAAGCTTCAGTATACAAAGCCTGACATTTTTTGCTAAGAGAAGTCAAGAGGTCAAGAGCATAGCCATACAAGTAGAGAGTGGCAAAATTGATATTCAAACTCCAGACTGGCTGATTCCAAAGACCTTGCCCTTCTCATTTTCCCACTCTGGCTCTTTTCTTTTTAATAGTAAGAACAATAACTCCACTTAAATCATTTCATTTTTCAAAGTGCTTTTATATATCTTGCTGTACATGACAATCACAAGTCCTCTGGAAAGCAGGGCAATTCATATTATTTTCTCTGTGAGAGAAGGAACTAGGCTTAGAACATTTCCCAATCAAAATAGGAAAACATTTCCAGCAGGAAACATGCAACCAGTTGTTGATTCTCAGTCTTCAGCCCCCGTTTCAATGCTTTTTATTAAAGCTCACTTCAAAAAATTTATATATCAATCCTACGTTTATAACACCTACGGTCTCTCCTACTGTCATTCCCTGTGCACTACTGAGTACTGTGTGTACTTTTACAGATGACTTTATTTTCCATGGAGACGTGTTAGGATGTAGTAGATATCTTTGCTGAACACATCTAAGTCTGAAACATATCAAATTCAGGCAAGGTCGTTATTAGTAGTAAAGTCACACTGAAGTTTGTGTTGAATTTACTTTCAGAAAACTTTAATGCCTTGAAAGTTCAGTACCCACAGTGTTATTCAGCGGGTTTACGTTTTGATTCTAGTTCTCCATATTCTTTTCCTCCATTATTCTGGGGGCATATCTTTTAGAACATCTGAATCTTTACTTTCTGTGTGCTTTGGAATGAGAAAATATATAAAATGAAGGGTGTGCCT
>NW_004446339.1:2863-3966 GCF_000243295.1 Trichechus manatus latirostris | reverse complement strand
ATCTCACTACAGCGTTGGCCTTGCATTACCTCAGAGCTAGGTGAGAGCTGCGATTTATCATTTATGGATTATCCTAAAAATTCTCTTTTGTTGCAGGTCAGTGGTGTGAGGGTTTGTAGCTGCAGTAGCTGACTTGCAGGGTCATTTACCACTCTAGTCTTAAGCAGTAAATTGACAACCATGCCACCACTCAGCCAATCCTTATCATAACCTTTTAGCAAAGAACTTCTCTTAAAACCAGCAACTTCATCTTCATCCTCTACGCCATTGGGATACATAAAACGGTAAGAGTGCTTAATTGAATGCTTACTACTGTTAGCCTCTCTCTCTTTACAAACCGTATCTCACTTAAACCTCACACAGTTGACAGTTATTAGTATCCACATCTTTCAGATGATATTCCTGAGATCATGCAGCTAATATGTGATAGGACAGGGATTTGAACCTATGCTATCTCCAAAGTCAGTGTTGTAACTACTGTGCTATATCATTGTTCTACAGTGCAATGCTATGCTACACTATACTATAATACAAAATCCAATAAACCTCACTAAAACTTGGACATGCATCCAGAGATCCAGTAGCATCTTACCTTTCAGAATAATTTTTGAGTTACATGGTACAGCACACACACTATTTGGCCTGAAGTGATGAAACAGTAAAATCAGATATCCTGTTGCCTGGAAACTGTTCAGTGGTGTTGCTCAGGAAATGCCAAAGCACTTGGCTAATGGGAGATCCATTTTCAGCCTGGTCTCCAAGCAAAAAGAAACCCTTTCCCCTAGATGCTTCAATACATCTTATCTTCAGAGCTTTGAAAAACATGTATCATAACCACACTTATGTACAAGTACACTACAAAATTACATTTTAATCATTTTAAACAAAATTATACTATTATAATGAAATCTATTTCTTTAATTTTGCCTTCTTGAAAACCAAATTTTTCAGTTTTCTTTCGTTGTGCCTCCATAAGTCATTTTTGCAAGTTATGATGATAATAGAGATGTAATTGCGTATTCTCCTTTCTTTAAACTTTTTAAAAAGATTATTTTTATAGAGAGAGGAAAGGTGTTTACAGTGGTCGTATCAGAAGGAAATTC
>NW_004446339.1:0-1138 GCF_000243295.1 Trichechus manatus latirostris | reverse complement strand
AAGCATGCACGTGTACACCAGTGAACCTATGATTTAAAAAGACCTGGTTTCAAACATTTGTTTCTTCCAATCTCAGGAGAACCCAACTCTCTCCTCAGGATCAGACTGCAGTCCTCCCTCTCATACCCTCTGGCCTTTTCCATCTTGAATGTGAGTTTAACAAAGGCTTCTAATTTTGTCCGGAGGTAAGGGAGCACAGACCTCCTTGACTAATAGCCATTTTTCCTTCCTAAGTGATGGTTGTAGGGAAATAAGACACAGCCAATTTCTCTATTACATCACATCACCAATATAAGTTAACCTTACGTTGGGTTTTTATACCGTGAAAAAATAAGTTGTTTCATTGTGAGAGCCAAAAAATCCATTAGATGAGACTTTTCCAACATTATTTTCTTAAGCCAGCTGGAGAGTTTATTTTGATTATAGTTACTTAACAAGTTGGAAGTGTGATGGATTACTGTGTAAACCCAAAGTGAAATATTACATGATTGTTAGTTTACCAAGGAAGAAATGGCAATGGTAGGCAAAATTGTCATAGTTCTATGCATTTTAAATAAAAAAGTATCTGATGGATGGGACTCTCTGAATTTGAGTTGCTTTAGGGTTAGGTTAACTGATTACTCCTACTTGTTCCTCTGGTAGTCCCCTCTCATCACTTCAGTCCAGACTTCCTTACCTTGGAGCTCTCTTTAAAGCAGAATCCCATCTTGCTCTGTGACGTAAAAAGACCTGGTTTCAAGGTGCAGCCCCAGAGAATGCAGGTTGTGGACTATGCCCAATGTGAATTCCTGACCTTTTGTCCCAGCTTTGATGGACTTAATGGAGGAGAAGCCCTCACTTGGTTCGTAGCCGCTGCTGGAGCCATTGCTTGTCAAGTCATGACTGGATGCCTCAGTGTAGCATTCAAGAGAAAAGAGCTGGCATTTCCTAACCCCTGCAGCCCTTGTTTCTGTTGCTCCTGACATGACGTCTGGCCGGGCTGGAGCCGAGCCAGTGGTGGCTCCCTTAGAGCCATCACTGCGGCTGCTGCTGGGATTACATTTAATGTCACCCTCAATTAACCTGACAGGGTACAGTCCTCCCAAGCCCCTCCCAGGACTAAGGGAAAAGAAGAGGCTTAGGGTGGGACACTGAAAAA
>NW_004446338.1:3169-4266 GCF_000243295.1 Trichechus manatus latirostris | reverse complement strand
AAGTCCTACTCACTCCTTAGTCATTTTGCCTATCCAGAAGCCTTCTTTAACTCCTCTAAATCTGGTTCTGTACTCCTCTTATCTGTTTATGTAACTTCCTGAATCTACTTTTCTTATAACATCTTTCACATTATAACTGTTTATTTACTTGTCTTTCTCCTCTGGTTATACATGTAAGCTCTTTGAAGAAATGAAGTGTGACATCATCCAACAATGTACCCCCAAGGTCTGTCTTATTCCCTGACACATAATAGATTTTCAATAAATATTTGTTAATGAATACAGAATAATTGATTGAGTATTGGCATATAGCAAGCTTCAAAAATGTGTTTTTATTTGAACTGATTTGAGTCTCAATGTTCTTCCTTATTTGGTAAGCTAGAGAGAAATCAAGTTATCCCATGCAAAATTTTTGAGAAGCATGGAAATAATATATAGGAACAAAATATTCTGAGTATCACAGTGCTTATTAATCAAAGTCTTTTCAGAGAAACACACATACACATAAAATGTAACAGCTTTTGGTGCCTAGCTTCTTTAATAAACCTTAAGAGATTATCTATTTATTGTTGAAATCTCTCGAAATAGTTTTCGGTCATTAATTTATTTATTTAGAGAAATGAAAACCCGTACCCCCAAATTAACCTATAAATATAATTCTCATCAAATATATTTAAAGAAATTTAAAAATGTGAGGGAAGGTATAAAACATATTAGAACTCCAGGTTTTGAGTTGTAAACGTTGACATCTCTTTAAAGGATAGATTCGTTTGAAGCTACATTTACAAATGGTATAGTTCTTGAATCCTTTCAGAGGAAAACAGTAACTTGGCACTTTTACGAAGAGTTTTTTTTTTTTTAATACTGAAAGTTATATGATACCTAATTTGAAAATGTTCAGTATGAAACACTCATGGGTACAAATGTATCCCAAGTAATGCTAACAGTTCAAAGAGTCCCTTAGGAAAGGCTATAAAAAAAACCAAAACCAAAACGAAAACCAAACTCGTTACCGTCAAGTCAATTCTGACTCATAGTGACCCTTCAGGATGGAATAGAACTGCCCCATGGGGTTTCCAAGGAGTGGCTGGTGGATT
>NW_004446338.1:0-1086 GCF_000243295.1 Trichechus manatus latirostris | reverse complement strand
ATAGCCATAGACTGGTCAACAGCTTTCTTTATCATTCACATAGATGGCTTGATGAAAACTTTTGTTATAAAGTTTTGCTATCTTTGTTTCTTTAGCTTTCTCTGATAATTATAGACTT
The DNA here is from genome assembly GCF_000243295.1 of Trichechus manatus latirostris. Taxonomy (NCBI): domain Eukaryota; kingdom Metazoa; phylum Chordata; class Mammalia; order Sirenia; family Trichechidae; genus Trichechus; species Trichechus manatus. The sequence continues at coordinate 968 of NW_004446338.1, read as the reverse complement.
GTATATATTTGGAATTTTCCGAGAGAGTTCAGAAATATACACCACAGAATCATGTAATTTGGGACCATTTAGAGCTTGTTTATTTATATATTGTATTTATATATGCACCCACTCCTCACTTATCCACATAGTTACATTCCAAAGACCAAGTTGTAGGCAAAAATCGGCATTATGCAAAAATGGAGGATGATCATATCAGATCACAAAATGGAGGATGACTACATCATTACATAATTGCCAAACGACATCGTTAAATAACTTAAATTACATCATTACACAATTTCCAAATTAGGTCATTAATAACTGCCAAATTACATTATTGTATATTTGATGGATTAAGTCATTACATAATTGCTAAACCACTGAGAATCATGACCCAGCCAAGCTGACACATAGCCATAAATATCACAGCCAGCACTATTCTTGCCTTGCACCTCAGCATTTGTTACTGCCAGATGTACGTCATTTATGTGCAAAATAGTCTGATTTTTTGTTATGGTCATGAATACAAAATGTTGCATAACAAGATAGTCAATAAGTAAGGAGTAGGTGTATGTAAAAGCACATATATACATACATGTTGTTGTTGTTGTTGTTAGGTGCTATCAAGTCAGATACAACTAATAGCACTCTGTTGTTTGCCATGCTCACAGACATTGCTATGTTTGACCCCATTGTTGCAGCCAAGGTGTCAATCCATCTCTTCAAGGGTCTTCCTCTTTTTCTCTGAGACTCCACTTTACTGAGCATGATATCCTTCTCCAGGGACTAGTCTGTCCTAATAACTTGCCCAAAGTATGTGAGATGAAACCTAGCCATCCTCACTTCAAAGGTACACTCTAGCTGTCCTTCCAAGACGGACTTGTTCGTTCTTCTAGCAGTTCATGGTATATTCAATATTCTTTGCCAAACCATAATAAAAAGGAATCAATTTTTCTTTGGTTTTCTTTATTCATGGTCCAGCTTTC
>NW_004446337.1:2788-4158 GCF_000243295.1 Trichechus manatus latirostris | reverse complement strand
TTGATATTGTCTGCTGTCTTTGGGGCATTCGGTAGTAATTTTTATCGTTTATTGATTGTAGACTTGTTTGTTTTATCCTCCTTTTTATTTGGCTATGTCTGGAGCAGGCGGGCTGTGTGTTCTCTGTTTGCTTGTCTGTGGGCACGATACTTTTCACCTCCTTCTCCAATTGGCATGGTCAGTCACTCAGATATGGTACAGCAGGGCAGGTCTAGCTGAAGAGAAGTTGCTGGGATGGATTCTTTGTGGCACATACTATGGCCAACAGGGTAGGCCAGTAATCAGTGCAGGGCAGGTTCCAGTAGGCCTTGCCTGTGCTGCTTGGGGGTGTGATGTTCAGTGCATGGTACAGGTAGGCAGGATGCAGGGGGTAGATTATGATGTGTAGAGCCAAGATGGGTATGGGAAAGAGGAGAGAGGAACAGGAGCCAAAAATATACAAACAAACAAAAAAGAGTGCTAGGGGAGCTTGCCATTGGAGTGGAGAGACGAGAGACTGAGAAATGGAGAAAAGCTAAAATGAGAAGAAGAAGAAAAAGAAAAGAAAAGAATGAATAAATAAAAATTAGAAAGAAAAAAGAACAGCAAATCCACCAGGGATCCCACTGGTGTAGCTGCAAGGTCTGGGGGAGTTGCTCCCAGGCCGTGAAGTTCAGCCTGGCTAGAAGGGATAGAGGTGTCACTCAGTGCCAAGTATTCAGGAGACAGGAAGAGAAGGTAAGTATAGAGCGATGAGAAACTGAGTAATGAAGAAAGACAAAAAGGGAAAAAGAGAGAAAAGAAAACAAAACAAACAAATTTAAAAAAAAGATCAAGAAAAACATACAAAAAAAACAGAAAAGAAAAAAACAAGAAAGAAGAAATGCTCTCAGGGATCCCTCTGCACGTCTGCACAAACTGAGGGGGTAGGTCCCAAGCTACTCAGTACTGCCTGGCTAGAACGGGTTCCCAATTCAAGAAAAGAAAAAGAAAACAAACAATTCAAAACAAACCAAAAAAAAACCCGGGATCACACCAGTGTGGTAGCACGGACCAGGAAACAGTTTTACATTCGAGCAGCATCTCACAGCCTTTCAGGAAGAAGCAAAGAGGCACACGGGGCCAGTTATTTTACAGAAAGGAGGGGGAGGTAGTGACAGGTATGGAAGAAATCAAAAGAAGTGGAAGAAAGCAACACCAGCAGCCAACAAATGGCACTCAGGGAGCTGGCCAGTGCGGGTTGGTGGAATCCAAGAACACTGGGGTGAAGCCAGTGCTTCCTGCTTCCCGGCTGAGAGACTGTGGCTGCAGGAAGCAGAGGAGGCTGAGAGAGGGTGAAGAAGGGTGGGGGGTAGGAAAGCGTATATCACTGGTTACCAGTTGTTCTGTCT
>NW_004446337.1:0-1275 GCF_000243295.1 Trichechus manatus latirostris | reverse complement strand
AGTTTTAGCTTTGATTTATTTTTGTGACTTCCCTATCTGGGTTGATATCTGGTTGCTCTGTCTTGTATTCTAGTCTTGGGTTGTTATCTGATGTTATTGATTTTCTAACTGGAGGACTCCCCTTAGTATTTCTTCTAATTTTGGCTTGGTTTTTGCAAATTCCTTTAACTTCTGTTTATCTGGAAATGTCCTAATTTTGCCATCATATATGAGAGACAGTTTTGCTGGATATATAATTCTCGGCTGGCAATTTTTTTCCTCCAAGGCTTTATATATGTCATCCCATTGCCTTCTTGCCTGCATGGTTTCTGCTGAGTTGTCTGAGCTTAGTCTGATTGACTTTCCTTTGTAGATGACTTTTCATTTATCCCTAGCTGCTCTTGAAATTCTCTCTTTATCTTTGGTTTTGGCAAGCTTGATTATAATATGTCTTGGTGGCTTTCTTTTGGGGTCTACCTTATGTGGGGTTCGATGAGCATCTTGGATAGATATCGTCTCATCTTTCACTATATCAGGGAAGTTTTCTGCCAACAAATCTTCAACAATTCTCTCTGTATTTTCTTTTATCCCCCCGTTCTTGTACTCCAATCACTCTTAGGTTATTCTTTTTGATAGAGTCTCCCGTAATTCTTAGGTTTTCTTCATTTAAAAAAAATTTTGTTTATCAGATATTTCCCCAGATAAGTCAGTGTCAAATGCTTTATCTTCAATCTCACTAATTCTGATTTCCATTGCCTCAGTTCTGCTCCTATGATTTTCCACTGAGTTTTCTAATTCTGAAATTTTATTGTTTATCTTCTGGGTTTCTGTTTCCTGTCTCTTTATAAATTCTCGCAGCCTGTTAAATTTTCATTATACTCTTCTCTTATCTTCTTAAGTTCCTCTACCTCTTTGTCTGTGTGTTCCTTGCTTTGTTCTGTGTTTTCCATGATCTCCTTCCTGATCTCTTGAAGAGTTCTGTATATTAATCTTTTGTGTTCTACCTCCAGTAATTCCAAGAAGTTCTCTTCCTCTGGAAAATTTCCTGATTCTTTGTTTTGGGATCTTGCTGAAGCCATCATGGTCTGCCTCTTTACGTGATTTGATATTGACTGTTGTCTCGAAGCCATCAATAATTTATTATATTTATTTATTTTATGTTTGCTTACTGTGTCCTAGATTCTTGTTTTGTTTTGATATGCCCAAATAGGCTACTCATGTGAGCTAGTTTGATTATTGGTGCCTTTGAAGCTCTAACGTCCTGTCACCAGGTCGTTAGATCTGTTACTAGGTATG
>NW_004446336.1:2280-4273 GCF_000243295.1 Trichechus manatus latirostris | reverse complement strand
GGTTGTTAACCAATGTCATAAAACAATATGTGTACTACTGTTTCATGAGAAACTATTTGTTCTGTAAGCCTTCACCTGAAGTACAATAAAAAAAAAAAACTGCATAAAAAGAAAGACCCAAATCAAACTTCTAGAGATAGAATTTACAATGTTTGAAATGAAAAAACACTCTGGATAGGATTAACAGCAGATTAGATATTTGTTTGGTAAAGAATTTAACTTTAACCAGAGATCTGGCCTTTGCCCTTGGCTCCTGGGAGGTAATCTCTAAGCCCTGATAAAGTATCTTTATTTACCTGGGGGCCTTGAGATAGACAGTAACAATCTGATTTATGGTGGGAGTTTTATGGTCACATAACAATGTGATTTAGAATGGGGACTTTAGATTATGTGGTACTAGTAAAACTCTGGAGGAGCAGGAGACATGGGCAGCCAACCATGTTTACATGATCAAACCCCAGTGAAGACTCTGGACACCAAGGACTGGGTGAGATTTCCTGGTAGGAAGTACTCCATGTGTCTCACATTGTTTCCAGGAAAGTAAGACTTTTCATGACTCCATGGGGAGAGGACAACTGGAAGTTCCACATTTGGTACTTTCCTGTATTCTATGTGCATCTTCCCTTGGCTGATTTTAGTTTGTATTCTTTAGTTGTAATAAACTATAATACTGAATATAACAGCTTTCAATGAGTTATGTGGGTCTTTTTAGTCAATTATCGAATCTGAGGGTTGTTTGGGGAACCACCAAACTTGCAACTGATGTCAGAATTAAGGGTGATCTTGTGGACTGTGTTTTCTAACTTCACAACATTATAGAAGGAAAGATTACTGTAGAAGAATATTATTTGTGAACTTGAAGATGTAGCAAAGAAACCAAACAAAATAAAAAACAGAGAAAAAGACTTAAAAAAAAAAAAGAAGAACATAGCATCAGTTAGATATGGGACAACTCCAAATTGTCTAATGTACGTGTAATTGGAGTCCCTTAAAAAAAGGACAGAAAAAATATTAAGAAATAACAGCTGAAATTTTTTCAAATTTAATGAAAACTATGAACTCACAGATCCAAAAACACAATAAAAGAACCACGAAGAAAACTACATCAAGGTACATCATAATTAGATTTCTGAAAGCCAGTGATGAACTTCTTAAAATTCTTAAAAACAGGCAGATGAAAAAAGGCATATTTTGCACGAAGAAATAAAAGTAAGGTGTCAGAATTCCTATTGGAAACAATGCAAGTGAGAAAATAGTGTTGAAAGAAAACAAACAAAAAAACTTTCAACCTAGAATTCTATACCCAGTGAAAATATCTTTGAAAAGCAAAGACAAAAAAAAAAAATAAGCAAGGACAACATGAAGACTATTTTGACGTACAAAAGTCAAAATGTTAAAGTAAGACCTTCAGGCAGAAGGAAATGACACCAGATGAAATTGTAGATCTCTACAAAGGAATAAAGAGCACTAGAAATGGTAATTGCATGGGTAAATGTGCAATATTTTTAAATCTCTTTAAAAGATATTTAATTATTTAAAAAAAAGTAACAAAGTAGTATTGGGCTTATAACATATGTAGTAGTAAAATGTATGACACATGTGAACCTCACCAGATGAAATACACAGGAATCAAATGGACTACATCTGTGGAAAGAAATGATGAAAAAGCTCAATATCATCAGTCAGAACAAGGCCAGGGGAGAGACTTCCGGGCAACATGGTGCTATAGACAGAAGCACCACGCCATCCCTCCAAAGCAAAAATCCAAAAAATTAAGTCAAACAGAGAAAAACTTCAATCCTGAAAGCCTAAGCATCAAATGAAGAGATAAAGAACTCAGCCAAGCACTGAATGGAATAAGAAACTGACAGAGAACAGAGAGTGAGTAGAGATACATGCAGAGGTCCCCTAACAGCTAACACAGCATGGATCCGCCATCCTGGACTCCTGGCGGAGATCGGCGAACATGGAGTATGGGGAAGCAGCTTCACGG
>NW_004446336.1:0-1754 GCF_000243295.1 Trichechus manatus latirostris | reverse complement strand
CATTTTTTCCTGGTTTTGTTTTTTTGTTTGTTTGTTTTCTTTTCTCTCTTTTTCCTTTTTGTGTTCCTTCATTTCTCAGTTTCTCATCTCTCTATACTTAGCTTCTCTTCCTGTCTCCTGAATACCTGGTGCTGTGTGACACCTCTACCCCTTCTTGACAGGCTGTACTTCACGGCCTGGGAGCAACTTCCCCAGTCCTCGCAGTCGCACGGGTGGGATCATTGGGGGCTTTTCTAATTTTTATTTATTCATTTTTGTTCGTTTACCCTTTTTCTTTTTGTTTTTCTCCACTTCTCAATCTCTCATCTCTCCACTCCAAAGGCAAGCTCCCTTAGCAATCTTTTTTGTTTGTATGTTTTTGGCTCCTGTTCATCTCTCTTCTTCTCCTCTTTCCCATACCCATCTTAGCTCCACACATCACAGTCTCCCCCCTCCTTTATGACTATCTGTACTGTGTGGTGAACATCACACCACCAAGCAGCACAGGCATGGCCTACTGGAACCTACCCTGCACTGATTCCCGGCCTGTCCTGTTGGCCCCAGTACATGCCACAAACAACCCGTCCCAGCTACTCCCCTTCAGCTGGACTTGCCCTGGTGCACCATACCTGAGTGACTCACCTTGCCCACTGGAGAAAGAGGTGAAAAATATCGGGCCCACAGACAAACAAACAACAAAGAATGCACAGCCCGCCTACTCAGACATAATCAAATAAAACAAAAAAGCAGGATGAAACAAACAAATCTACAATCAATAAATTAGGAAAATAACTATTGAATGTGCCCAAGACAGCAGACAATAAGCAAGGACAATATCAAAACATATAAAAAAAAAGGACAAGATGGTTCCAGTAGGCATCTAAAATAAAACACAAGATGAGTTTCCAGTAGAAGAAAAGCCACTAGAACTACCTGATAGGGAATTCAAATCTCTAATATAAAGAGCTACCCAAAAGTTGAAGTAAAAAAAGCAGACAAAAATGAGGACAAAATAGACAAATTTATGGAAAAGGCAGACAAATTCATGGAAAATACAGATGAAAAAATGGAATAATTCAGGAAAATAATACAGGAAAAAAATGCCAAAATAAATTCACAACTAGAAACATAGAAAAACAACAATTAGAAATCCAAAGCATAAACAAAATTTCAGAAATGGACAGTGTCATAAAGGGCTGAGGAGCAGGCTTGAAACTATAGAAGACAGGATCAGTGAAACTGAAGGCAAACACTTGAATACAACTCTGAGGAAAAATCAGAAAAATCAATGAAGAAAAATGAAGAAACCCTGAGAATTATGTGGGATACAATCAAAAGCAAAAGTTTGTGAGTAATTGGAGTTACATAACAGGCAGAGAAAACAGAAAACACAGAAAGGATCATTAAAGAACTGCTGACAGAAATATTCCCCAATACCATGAAAGATGAAAAGCTGACCATCCAAGAAGCTCAACGACCCCCATATATGATGACCCCAAAAGAAAATCACCAAGGCATACCATAAACACACTCACTAAAACCAAAGACAAAGAATTCTGGGAGCAGCTCAAGAAAAATGAGAAGTCACGTACAGGGGAGAAACAATAAGACTAAGCTCGGATTATTTGGCAGAAACCATGCAGGCAAGAAGACAATGGGATGACACATATAAAACCTTGAAAGCAAAAAGATTGCAGGCCAAGAATAATATATGCTGCAAAACTCTTATTCAAATATGATGGTGAAATTAGGACATTTCCAGATAAACAGAAATT
>NW_004446335.1:3451-4274 GCF_000243295.1 Trichechus manatus latirostris | reverse complement strand
ATGCACCCATCACCCCTGTCTAGTTGTAGAACTTTCTCATCCCCTCAAGTGGAAACCCCACACCCATTAAGCGGTTACTCCCCATCTCTTCTTCCCCCCAGCTTCTGGCAACCACTAATCTGCTTTCTGTCTGCATATTTGCCTCTTCTGGATATTTCCATATAAAAGGAATTATAGAATATGTGCCCTTTTGTGTCTGTCTTCTTTCACTTAACGTAATATTTTCAAGAAAACTTTGTCCTTTTAAACCATCAGGTATTTTACTGTGTTTTGTCTGTTTCTCTCTTTTTTGCCCTCAAATTGCCAACGGTGTCTGAGTATTTGGCCTCTTGAAATACCTTCTGTAGCATACAGGGCAAGAACATGTCTAGAAGTGAGGACGATATCTAGAAATAGGAGATCAAATAAAGAGTAGACATATTTTCATAATGACTTGTCAAACTGCCAGATGTAGATTTTGGTTTTCTGCCCAGCTGGAAAGTCACTTGGTGTTAACGAGACATGTGAATTCGAAATTATTCATTTTAAGAATTATTTTCAGCTACTTTAATTCGTAATCCTAAATGATTATTTTTTCAAGGATCGGGGGCATTTGTAGACAGGAATGGGCAAGAGGGAGGCGCTCACCGCAGTGGCCAGGTTTTTGTCTTGGGTGCCAGGTAAATTAATGCCCGAGCAGGGCAGGTAGTTCTCCTTCTGGGGATCACAGTGTGCCTGTGCTGGTTGACTTCACTTCTTCCTTGACTTCCTGTCTCTAGGGATGCATTGCCAATGTTGGTTTGCACCTGAGAGAATAGATCCCGTGTGATCTGCCTTTACTCCT
>NW_004446335.1:0-1043 GCF_000243295.1 Trichechus manatus latirostris | reverse complement strand
AAAAAAAAACAAAAAACACCAAACCCATTGGTGTTGAGTCAATTCTGACTCATGGCTACCCCACGTGTTACAGAGTAGAACTGCTTTAGAGGATTTTCTTGGTGTAATCTTTATGGAAGCAGATCATTAGGCCTTTCTTCTGCAGTGTCACTGAGCAGGCTTGAACGGCCAACCTTTAGGTTGGTAGATGAGTGCAGACCATTTGTACCATCCAAACCAAACCTGCTGTCGCTGAGTCGATTCCAACTCATAGCAGCCCTGTAGATCAGAGGCTGTAATATTTACAGAAGCATATTGCCACATCTTTCCCCTATGGAGCGGCTGGTGGGCTCGAGCTGCTGACCTTTCAGTTAGCAGCCGAGCTCTTAACTACTGCGCCACCAGAGCTCTTTTTGCATCACTCAGGGACCTGGAAAAAGGATAAGGCATGTAAGTCATCTGGCGTCTGGAATACCAAACCAAAGACCTGTTGCCGTTGAGTTGATTCCAACTCATAGCGACCCTGTAAGAGGTGAAGAATTAGTAACTTGTTAATTACAACTGTTTGAATATTGCTAATTTTCTTCATATAGTACTCTTCATTGCCCCCATCATTTCTTTTAAAGACATTTGAGAGCCTGTGTTGACTAGAGAACATGGAGAATCAGGGTCTGGTTGTTGGCCGAAGGGGGGAGTTAATGATAGCCGAGGTTAATTCCTCACAGCCTCAGAGGAGAGACTTTCTGAAGAAAAGTGACCAGAAATCTTCCCAGTTCTCATTACACAGCTAAAAGCTATAATTTAATGTACTATGAGATTTCAGAAAGATCGCAACACTAATACTTGTGTCAATTAGCATTATATTATAGCCTCCCAATGTGAAATTTTGCCCTCCTGGGTCCTCAGCCGCAATTCCTGTGGCTAGTACGGTATTGCCCACGGCAAATGTGATATTTTTCATACCTTTTGGCTAATTTATTTTTTTAAACGTGCTAATGGCACTGGTTTTTCCAAATCAGAAGCATTAGCTATCAGGGCTTTGATGGAAAATAGGAATTTTAAGC
>NW_004446334.1:0-4257 GCF_000243295.1 Trichechus manatus latirostris | reverse complement strand
GAATATTATGTCTCATATCACCCTTTGGTGATCTGATGTGTTAAAACGATGCCTTGATGTTATTTATTAAAATTAATTTTTGTTTTACAGATATATCCAATTTTGTTAAGTTTTTTCAATGTTTTACCCATTTTTCTCTTGAATATTTCGTCTCCATCTTATTCATTTCTAAGAATTCCTTATACACTTAGTACATAGATTCTTTATCTCTTTTGTTAAACTTCCAAATTGCTGCCCTTTCACTTTTGATTATTTTTTATTCATGTAGTTAGTGTTGCTTCTCAACATAGTTCCATGTTGCTTTCATTAGAAAATCTGTTTATCTCTTATATTTGCTACTGGGAATTTTATTTTTTATACTGACATATTAAATCTCTTGGGAATTGTTTTTATGCATGATGTGAAATGAGGAAAATTATAAAAGTAAAACATTAACATTATCTTAAATTTCAAGTTTTTTTATATATGAAGTTAGACTCAAGATTGAAAAGTATTTAGAAATTAACAGCAAAATAAAAAATATTTAGAAATATATTGATTTTAGGGTAAGCCAAGATCTCTGTGAGAAAAATTTTGAGGACATAGAAGTTTTTTACATTTTTTAAGACAATAGTATGGTCAGTAACTTATCCCTTGTCAGTTAACTGATGATATGGAAATCTGAATACATTTTTTTTTATGTTAATGGACACATTAGTTTTTTTTTTTTTTAATTTTCAAATATAATCTTAATATATGTGTAAGCAGCTTGAATTTCCCACACAAGTCTGTCCATTTGTCATACTGTGGTGGCTTGTGTATTGCTGTGATGTTGGAAGCTATGCTACAGGTATTTCAAATACCAGCAGAGTCCCCATGATGGACAGGTTTCAGCTGTGCTTGCAGGCTAAGACAAACTAGGAAGGAAGACTTAGCAGTCTACTTCTGAAAAAATTAGCCAGTGAGAACCTTATGAATAGCAGCAGAGCATTGTCTGATATAGTGCCAGAAGATGAACACCTCAGATTGGAAGGCACTCAAAATATGACTCTGGAAGAGCTGCCTCCTCAAAGAAGAGTCAACCTTAATGACGTGGATGGAGTCAAGCTTTTCAAACCTTCGTTTGCTGATGTGGCATGACTCAAAAAGAGAAGAAACAGCTGCAAACATCCATTAATATTTGGAACATGGAATATACAAATATGTATCTAGGAAAATTGGAAATCATTAAGAATGAAATGGAATGCATAAACATCCATATCCAGGGCATTAGTAAGCTGAAATGGACTGGTATTGACCATTTTGAATCAGACAATCATATGTTCTACTAGGGTGGGAATTACAAATAGAAGAGAAATGGCATTGCATTCATCATCAAAAAGAGCATTTCAAGATCTATCCTGAAGTACAACACTATAATGTTGTCAGTGATAGGATAATATACATATACCTATAAGGAAGATCAGTTAACATGACTATTATCCAAATTTATGCACCAACCACTAAGGCCACAGATGAGGAAATTGAAGATATTTACCAACTTCAGCAGATTGAAATTGATGAAACATGCAATCAAGGTGCATTGATAATTACTGGTGATTGGAATTCGAAAGTTGGAAACAAAGAAGGATTCATAGTTGGAAAATATGGTCTTGGTGACAGAAACGACATCGGAGATCCCATGATAGAATTTTGTAAGACAAATGACTTCTTCATTGCAAACTCCCTTTTTTCAACAACATAAATAGTAACTATACACATGGACAAATGAATAAAGAAGACTGAAGAAAAACTGATGCTTTTGAATTACGGTGTTGGTGATGAATATTGAATATACCTTGGACTGCCATAAGAACAAACAAATCTGTCTTGGAAGAAGTACAGCCAGAATGCACCTTAGAAACAAGGATGGCAAGACTTTGTCTCACATATTTTGGACATGTTATCAGCAGGAATCAGTCCCTCATGAAGGACATCATGCTTAGTTAAGTGAAGTTAAGGAAAAAAGAAGAAGATCCTCATGAGATGGGTTGACACAGTGGCTGCAACTATGGACTCAAGCATAAAAAACAATTGTCAGGATGGCTCAGGACCAGGCAGTGTTTTGTTCTGCTGCATATAGGGTCACTATCTGTTGGAACTGACTCAATGGCACCAAACAACAATGGCTTGATTTTGTTAATTCTATCCATTAGTTCCTCCAATAATATGACAAATGGACACAGTTTATTTTTGTATAGATGCCATCTGTGCATATGCTCATATCAACCGTATCAAAAATATAACTTTGTAGAAAACATAATATTCGAATTAATCAACAAATATTTCTGGGAGGCAGAGCCAACATGGCACTATAGACAGAAGCACCACACTATCCCTCCACAGCAAAGACCTAAAAAAACTAAGTAAAACAGAGACAAACGTCAATCTTGGAACTTTGAGGGTCCAATGAAGAGGTAAAGAACTCAACCAAGCACCAAATGGAATAAGATACTGGCAGAGAACAGAGGGCTGGGAGAGATATGAGTGGAAGTCCCCTATCAGCTAATGCTGCACAGATTCACCATCTTGGACTCTTGTTGGAGATTGGCGGACAGGAAATAGAGGAAAGCAGCTTCATGAAGCTCCCATCAGGAGATAGAGCACCCAGTAACCAGCAATACACACTTTCCCACCCCCAACCCTTCTTCCCCCTGCTCAGCCTCCACCAATGTCCAGCAGGCTGAGCAAACCGAGACCCGAGAGGCACTGGCTCCATGCCGTGTGGATTCGACCTGCCCACACACCAGCCAGCTCCTTCAGTGTCATTTCTTTGTTGCTGGTGTTGTTTTTTTCAGCTTATTTTGGTTTCTTCCCTGCCTCTCACCTATTCCCCCTCCTTTCTCTTGAACACTTGTCTCCATGTGCCATCTTTGCTTCTTCTTGGCAGGCTGTGAAGCACCACTCAGCTGTAAAACTACTTCCCCGGTCCTCACTGCCACGCTGGTGGGATCCCTGGGGACTTTTCTTTCTTTTTTATTTTTTATTATTTTTTTTTCCTTTTTGTTTTTCCTTTTTGTTTTTCTTCATTTCTCAGTTTCTCGTCTCTCTCTCTCTTCTTACTTTTTTTCCTATCTCGTGAATACCTCGTACTGTGTGCCATCTCCACCCCTTCTAGCCAGGCTGTACGGCACAGTTTGGGGGCTACTTCTTCTGTCTGTGCAGTCACGCCAGTGGGATCCCTGGGAGCCTTTCTTTATTTTTTCTTTTCTCTTTCCCTTTTTGTTTTCCTTCATTTCTCAATTTATAATGTCTCTGCTTTCTTTCTTTTCCTGGCTCCTGAATACCTGCTGCTGTGTGCCATCTCCGCCCCTTCTAGACGTACTGTGCCCCAAGGCCTTGGAGCCACTTCTCCAGTTACAGGTGGGATACCTGGGGGCATTTCTTTTTATTTTTTTATTTTAATTTATTTATTTTCCCCCTTTTTCTATTTTCCTTTTTGTTTTTCTTCATTTCTCAGTTTCTTGTCTCGCCATTCTAACGGAAAGATCTCTCAGCAGTTTTTTGTTTCGTTTTCATTTTTTGGCTCCTGTTTCTCTCTCCTCTCTTCTTTCCCATACCCATCTTAGTGGCACACATCATAACCTCCTCCCTCCCTCCTGCCTACCTGCACCTTGTGCTGAACATCACACCCAGAGCAGCACAGGCAAAAAACTATCAGAACCTGCCCCACACTGACCTCCAGCCCACCCTGATGGCCCCAATACATGCCACAAACAACACATCTTAGCCCCTCCCCTTCAGCTATGGTGCCCTGCTGCATCATAGCAGAAAAACTGGCCCTGACTATTAGACAAGGAGGTGAGAGATATCGTGCCCACAGACGAGCAAAGAACAAAGGACATGAAGACTGCCTGCTCAGACATAACCAAATAAAACAAAAAAGCAGGATGAAAAAAACAAATCTACAATAAAAAAAACGAATAACTACTAACTGACACAAAGACAGCAGACAATATCAAAACATATAAAAAAAGGACAGGATGGCTCCAGTAGGCATCCAAAATAAAACACCAGATGATTTTCCAGTACAAGAAAAGGCACTAAAACTACCTGATAGAGAATTCAAATCTGTAATATTCAGAGCTTTCCAAGAGTTGAAGCAAACAGCAGACAAAAATGAGGAAAAAAATAAACAAATTCATGGAAAATACAGATAAAAAAATAGAAGAATTCAGGAAAATAATACAGGAACAAAATGCCAAAATAAATTCACTACTAGAAATCATACAAAAACAA
>NW_004446333.1:3376-4274 GCF_000243295.1 Trichechus manatus latirostris | reverse complement strand
GTGTGATTCTTCTGCAGCACTGCCAAAGTGTAAGAGTCCATCAGTATGCCATTTATTTACTAAATAAATATACTCATTGAGCACTTACTATTATGCTTCTGTTTTTCAAGTCAGCTTCTGATACTTAGCTATTAGAAGCTCTAAACTTGAGATTTAAGCCAAAATACAGTTGATATCGCTCTCTGTCACATACACACAGATATTTTGGTAATAGATATTTCTCAAATGTTCCGTATTTGCCCTCTGTCAGAGATACTTCGGGAGTTTCAGAGAGCACACTTGTCAAGTCTGAATTAGAATGAGTTAGCTGAAAGTTACAGAAAATCTAGATTAGACTTTGCCTATATTCTCTCTCCTGAGTTCTGCAAAGTAAGATTATGCCCACTTCACAGATGAGGAAACTGAGGTTCAAAAAGTCACATTAATTTAATTTAGTCACACCTCTGTTTAATAGCCAACACTGGATTCAAATCTAGTTCTGCTGACTTCCTTTGGATTCCCCAGCCTCTTAATAACAAAGGGAATCTTTTGAACCTAAATTGTACCAGGCTCCTGGTTTTCTAGCATTACATCCTATCACTATAAAATAATGAAACTGCCTCCCATCCAGTTTACAGCGGTGATGGAAACGTGGTAGGAGGAAATCTAAGTCTAGAATGGAGCTTTATGGTTTTCTCCTTAGAGATTCCTGACATTACAGCATCAATTCCTGGACCACACGTCCATTGAACTTGCCAGAGCTATTAGTTGTTGCCATTGTCCAGGAGGAGTGAAAATCCAGAATGGACACGTGTCTGGTCTGAATCAGAAAAGCACTGACTAAGATTTATAGGAAACCTTTAGAGCCTGCCTAGAGTCTGTTTCTCGAGTTTCTGTTAGATAATTCATTACTCATGTC
>NW_004446333.1:0-1378 GCF_000243295.1 Trichechus manatus latirostris | reverse complement strand
TCAAGCCCACCCAGTGACACCATAGAAGAAAGACCTGGTGATCTGCTTCCATAAAGTTTTCTGCTAAGAAAATCCTATAGAACAGTTCTACTCTGTAGCATGTGGGGTCGCCATAAGCCAGAATCAGCTCGATGGCAAAGGGTTTTATACTATATTTGACTAGTGAAGCTCAGCTGTATAACTGAAAAGTACTGAAAATATGATGGAGTCTTTCAGTTTTCATCTAGATGCTGAACTATGAGAGGACCAGCCATCATCTGAGCAAAATGGCTACTACACCCCTACACTCAAAAGAGTGGGGAGCCCACCCTTGGGATTTGAATTGTGCAAGGATCAGTTCAACATGTCACAAGTCTCTGGACAAGATAAGGGCAAGCTGTGATTAGTTACAAAACTGACCACACTCGCTCTACCAGACAGCACATATTGTCCATGGAGGAACAACATTATTTTTAATCAGTGTGATTAGCAGAATGATGGTGGTGAATCACTGAGCCTCTGTTTTGCTAGGGAGCTGAGAGATGATTTCCACATTTTAGATTTTACATTCAGAAAATTCCCAGGGCTGGGCAGGGCTGTGATTTGTCCACAGGGATTAGAAGAGGCTTCCATCATAGATGATGTCATTATGGCTTTCTTGGCAGAAAACCTTCACACAAAGAAGAGGGCAATGGAGGGAAGAGATATTTGGAGTATAGCATTGCCTTATTCATATTTGTCATTTTACCTGCCCGTTGAAGGTTTGCATAAGATGGCCCCATCTCCCTGCCCACTCTTCATTTCTACCCTCAGTGAGAAGAGATGCTCTGTTATCATCAAGCCATTCATTGTAAGACATGGACTGGTCTAATCCTTGAACTAAGAAACGGAGTGTTTCCATTTCCTATTCCCAACTCTGTCATGCACTCTCCTTTTTAATTCACTTTGCACCCAAAGTAGGTGCCATCTCTGCACCAGCAAAGGGATGCCGCTCTTGTCAACCTGCCCAGGGAATGTTAGGTTTCTCTCTCAGCAAAATAAAAAAACCAGTCCCCGTGCAGTTGATTCCAACTCCTGGTGACCCGATGGGTGTGAGAGTACAACTGTGTTCCATAGGGTTTTCCATGGTTGATTTTTCAGTAGTAGATTGCCAGGTCTTTCTTCCAAGGTACCCCTGGGTAGACTCAAACCTCCAGTCTTTCGGTTAGCAGCCCAGTGCATTAACTGCTTGCACCACCCAGGCACTCTCCCTCAGCAGCTTCATGTAATTCAGGAAATTTCTGACTCACCAGCTCCTTCTTTCACACCTAAATACATGGTTCCCTGGCTCTTTAGATTCCAACCAAAAGCTAGGGCCTTAAGAGAGGTTTGCTGACTCACGCTTCACACTGGCAGGTGT
>NW_004446332.1:0-4295 GCF_000243295.1 Trichechus manatus latirostris | reverse complement strand
CACCAATGACTACTCTGACAGATATCACAACAGAGAGTTCTGGACAGAGCAGGAGAAAAATGTAGAACAAATTTCAAGTTCATGAAAAAAGACCAGACTTACTGGTCTGACAGAGACTGGAGGAACCCCCGAGACTATGGCCTCCCGATACTCTGCTAACTCAGAACTGAAACCACTCCTGAAGCCTACTTTTCAGACAAAGATTAGACAGGCCTATAAAACAAACGGAGCCGTGGTGGTACAGTGGTTAAGAGCTACGGCTGTTGATCAAAAGGTCAGCAGTTCGAATCCACCAGCCACTCTTTGGAAACCTTATCGGGCAGTTCTGTGCTGTCCTATAGGATTGCTATGAGTCAGAATTGACTCCACGGCAACGGGTTTGGTTCTGGTTTATAAAACAAACAATAACATATGTGAGGAACATGCTCCTTTGTTCAATCAAATATATGAGGCCAAATGGGCAACTTCTGCCCAAAAGCAATACGAGAAGGCAGGAAGGGCCAGGAACTGGAGAAATGGACACAGGGAATCCAGGCTGGAAAGGAAGATAGTGCTGTCACCTCGTGGGGATTGCAACCAATGTCACAAAACAATATGTGTTTAAATTTTTGAATGAGAAACTAACTTGATCTGTAAACTTTCACCTAAAGCACAATAAAATTAAAAACAAACAAACAAACAAATGAAAACAAACCCAGGTCTCCTGACTCCAGACTTGGTGCACTTTGTGATTTAGCCTGCAAATGCAGAATCAATTAGATAAACGTGCAGCTTGGAAAGAGTTTATAATGGGACATTTCCTTTGTCCTTCTCAACACTGTCATTCATTAAAAAAAAATAATTTTAGTTCTATTTTCCCAAGTATTTAGAGTTTCAGAGAATTTCAATTGAAGGTGATATTTTAGTCACTTACCAATGCCCTCAGTTCCTCCCCAGTCATCTCTCAGAGGGTTAGGACTTAGAGGAAATGCAAAACATGCCGGGCAGTTTCCAAGTTTAGCAAAACTGCAGAGGTAGGCCACAAGGTCATGGAGAGAAGCCATCAGCTGTAGAGTTAGCTGTAGGGCTCTAAAAGCTGCCTGTGGGTAAAATCAATACAAGGAAGTCAATCTTAGGAAGATTCTAAGAGGCATATAAAAATATATGAATATTGATTAGGGACAATATCTTTAAACAAGAATATCTAGGCAAACATTTTCACACTAAGTACAGGATAATATTTGAAAAAGAGCAACAAACCTATTTATGAAACAAGGCCCCTGGTGGCCATAAACACATCAAAATATATTTGCATGACCACCAGTGAATTACGAGGGTCACGAATAAATTGATAGCAGGGACCCACATTCAGACAACATTGTCCAAAGTGAATAGTTGTAAGCAAATTATAAGTTGCCTTAGATATTTATCAACATAGTTTAAACTAACACACAACTGAAAACCAAACACTAGGTCTTGAACACCAACACTAAAGTGAAGGAGAAGTGAAAATTATAGTCTAACTGCAGCAGCTGGTATTTTTATATTTATGAAAAAACACCTGGAAATTCTTCAATGAAAGAAAGTGTGAGAAACTTAGGTTGTTAACAGGGCTTCTAATTGGTTTAGTCTGATTTGAACCCCTGCTGAGAGTTTGCATTGCCACCACAGATATACTGAATCAGAATCTACATTTTAACAAAATCCCCAGGAGATTCCTGTGTATAATGATCTAGGAAATAATATTGGAGTCATTATTCCCTGTCCTTGAGCATAGAGAATGTGACCTAGCTGGAGCTGGACTCAAAAGGACTCGCAAGGATGCATCAACTGGGCCTTGAGATATAAGGACAATAGCTAGGATAATCTTGGAAAATATCTTTTAGGAAACCTTTCACATAAGCCAATTAACCAGAACACAAAAGAGTTTCCACTCTTCGGTTTTTCTGTTAGCATTTAGTGAATAGAAAATTTGTTGGACGAATGCAGATCTTCTTAACTGTTGTTACTGAAACTTGTACCAATGATTGTTAAGAAAGGCAATTCAAAATGTAGCATCACAGTTTCTAACCAATCTGTGAAAAGGTGAAGCTTTCAATGGTTTTGCCCATTTTGTAATGTTAATATATACTGGTCATTCTGTAATAGTTCCTTGGACTCGGGCAGACATGGCTGTAGCAGCATGCTTGTCCGTTTGCTTTCCCACTTTTGCCTATTCTGTAATATTTCCTTGGATTTGGGCAGACATTAGCTCTGCAGCAAGCTTGTCCGATTCCCACTTTAGCCTTTCTGAATATATGCCAAATAAAACTTTCTTTTTGTCCTACTAGTGGTTCTCAGAATTGGTCCCTAACCAACAGCATTAGCACCCCCTGGGAACTTGTTTGAAATGCAAATTTTCAGCAGGGGTTTGAACTGGAAGGAAGTGGTTTGAAGCCTTGGTTGTTAAGCATGTGTTCACTTACAAAGAAAAATCAGGATTTTCCCAAATTGTTATCGTCAATATTACACTTTTATTTAATAAATACTTGTAAGTGCTTTGCGTTTTTATATCATTTTTTATAATGGTTACCAATATTATCCAACATCAAGAAGTTAGGTACACAGAGCAACCCCTCATAAAAGCAAGCAGCTGAGTGACATGTGTCATCTCAGCCTCCCATTACCTCCAGGGCATTAGGGTAGAGTTTTCTCAATGGGTTTGAGAGGAAATTAAAGATTAATAAGGAATGCTGGAAGCCAAAATTAATGCTCATTAATGACCAGGGAGAAACACGACTCATGAAATAATGAGACCCAAGAGATGTTATAATAAAGCAGGCAAAAATATTAGGAATTCTGAGAAGATTTCAGTTATTGGATGTTTCTGAAAAAGAAAAAATAAAAAAGAGATGTTCTCTGGAATTGATATGTTTAACTGGGAGACATTTTTTTAAAAAAAGCCAGTTTTCATTCTGACACACGTTTAAAAATATGCAAACCTTTCTTGGCAGAGTTTTGAACATAATCAGCACTTCAGAAGGATGAGGTATGAACCATAAATTGAGGAAGACGTTTCCGTCAGCAGACAGCAAACACCGTGGCCTGGGCTGAAAACTCCTGCAGCATTAAAAGAAAGCACCAGTAGCATCGTTTCCCTCTAAACAAGAGGACTATTGGAGGGTGAACTATTTCAACAGCCCCCTCTGGCCACAGTGCCCAAGCCTACAATCGTGGTTAGACACAGGCCCAGTGTCCAGCCCTCCTTTCCTGGCTGAGCCCGGGTGACTAGAGTTATAAATAACTCAACGGGAAGAGAGCAATTGGGCTGATTTTAGCCTCAGCAGCGTTGGAGGAGGGAGTGGGTATGGAGAGAGGAAAAGGGGAGGTACGAAAGGAAAGCAAGGTGATTTAGGAAATACTATTGAAGTCATTATTCCCTGTCCTTGAGCATAGAGAATGTGACCCTGCTGGAGCTGGACTCACAAGGACTCACAAGGACACATCAACTGGGCCCTGAGGTATAACCACAATAGCTAGGACAATCTTGGAAAATATCTTTTAGGGAAACTTTCACACAAACTAACCAGACAGAACACAAAAGACTTTCCACTCTTACCTTTTTTTGTTAGCATTTAGTGAATAGAAAATGTGTTGGACCAGTGAAGACCCTCCTGACTGTCATTACTGAAACCTGTACCAATGATTGTTAAGATAATTCAAAATGCAGGATCACAGTTTCTAGCCAGTCTGTGAAAAGGTGAAGTTTTCAATGGTTTCGCCCATTTTGCAATGTTAACATATACTGGTCATTCTGTAACGTTCCTTGGACTCGGGCAGACATGCTATAGTAGCATGGTTGTCCGTTTTCCCACTTTTGCTTATTCTGTAATATTTCTGAACTTGGGCAGACATGGCTCTGGCAGCGTGGCTGTCTGATTTCCCACTTTTGCCTCTTTGAATATATGCCCAATAAAACTTTCTTTTTGCTTTACTCAGCTCTGTGATGTTTTTATCCTACACCAAAAGGCATGACTTAGGGAGCCTGCATCATGTTAGGTGTTTTGCACATGGGTCATGTTTTATCTCACTTCATTCTTAGGACAACTTTTATTGTCCTAGTTGTTAGCTGCCCTCCAGTTGGCTCCGACTCATGGTGACCCCATGCACAACCAGATCTGACTGCTGCGATCCATAGGGTTTTCACTGGTTGATTTTTCAGAAGTAGATCACCAGGCTTTTCTTCCTAGTCTGTCTTAATCTGGAAGCTTCACTGAAATCTGTTCAGCATCATAGCAACACACAAGTCTCCACTGACAGGTGGGTGGTAAGTATAC
>NW_004446331.1:2290-4275 GCF_000243295.1 Trichechus manatus latirostris | reverse complement strand
AGCAGCTGGTAGATTCGAACTGTCGACCTTTTGGTTAGCAGCTGAGCTCTTAACCACCGCACCAACAGGTCTCTGGCACTAGGGTAGGGAATGGCAATTTACCTTCATTCTATCATTAGTTTAGGAGCTCTGGTGGTGCAGTGGTTAAAATGCTCAGCTGTTAACTGAAAGGTCAGTGCTTCGAACCCACCAGCCACTCCAAACCCATCAGCCACTCCGTGGGTGAAAGATGTGGCAGTCTGCTTCTATGAAGATTACACCCTTGGAAACCCTATAGGGCAGTTCTACTCTGTCCTATAGGGTCGCTATGAGTCCAAATCAACTAGATGGCAATGGGTTTGTTTTGTTTGGTTTGGTCATTAGGTTCAGTTACTTCATCCGGTAGGTGCTCTATAAATGTTTGCTGATTGAAAGATTAATGAGGAAAATTAACAGCCCTGTTAACACCCATCATCAGGCATTTTCAAAAATGTGAAAAAGCATCTCCTGAAAAAAGTAGCTCAAAGCAGGTTGAAAAATAGGGCAGAGAAAGTGTCACAGCCAAGAGGAGCCTAAGGGAACATGATGACTAAATGCCATGTGGCATCCTGGATGGAATCCTGGGATAGATAAAGGGCATTAGGTAAAAACTCAGGAAATCTGAATAAAGTATAGGCTTTAGTTAATAATAATGTATCGATACTGGTCGTTAATTGTGGCAAACGTACCATTCTAATGTAAGATGTTAATATTAGGGGAAACTGGGTGTAGGGTATACAAGAACTCTGTGTTCTATCTTCCTAATTTTTCTGTAAACCTAAAACTGTTCTAAAATTAAAAGTTTATTAAAAAGCAGGGGCTGAGAATAGGTAGGGCATCAAGATGACTCTCAGCTGCAGATGTATGGGAAATCCCATGCATGCAATAATGTTCTGCCATGGTTACTGGTACCTCCAAGACCTTGTGTAATCAAAATGACAAATTTGCTGCCCTGAGAACAGGGTTGTCTTTGAATCCACATTCAGTGCAGCCTGGGCCCGGGACAGGACTTTGCTATCTAATTAGCTACTCACCTTTTTCCCCTTAAAGGAAGGGTCACCTGCCAGAAGGGCTTAAGAAACTGAGATTAACTTAAACCTTAAACCAAAAATATCCCCATGAAGTCTTCTTTAAACCAAACAATAGTTTAGCTTAATTAGTAGAGAGTGTCTGCCTTGAGCATTGTGCTCTTTTAAAGAGCTATCAAATTGACAAGAGCAACTCGAAAGGTTAGATAGTAAGTTTAGAGGGAACAGAGTCTATGTTAATGGTGGAGGGGCAATTCGGAAAAGGAGGGCGAGAATGGTCACATAACTTGAAGAACTTAATCAATGTAAATGAATTGTACATGTAGAAATTGGTGAATTGGTGTATGTTCTGCTGTGCATATTTTCAACAACAACAATAAAATAAAATAAATTATTAAAAAAAGAAACTGGGGTTAAGGACCCAGCACACTGCCAGAAATATTCTGGCACTATCTTGTTTGCTTTTATTGGTTTGAAATGTACTGTCTTGAGGTTAAAATTTAAGTTTATCAATTCTTAGAGGAAAGCAATGATATTGAGTTACAAACTAAAGTCCAGTGTCATAGAGAGCTAAGTTTTACCAGAAGGCTACCAAGTTCCAGGCGCTGTGTTAAGCCCTTGACATAAGCTCATTCTCTTTAACTAGAGTGGTTTATTTCTCTCAGTTTCTCAAATAAGCATCTTCACTGACTACCTTATGTTTTATTCATATCAAAATATTGACCTAAGGGAAGTAAGCATGATCAGAATCAATCTATACTAAAACAAGTAATAATAATAAAAATTACAGCTAGCATTTCTTCTTTTTACTATATTTTAGCAACCTCATCACATGCTTCACATGTATTCTCTCATTTCATTTACTCCATAGACCAACCAACCCTATGAGACAGGTGTTATTATCATCTCCCTGAGATACTTGGTAGGCATTTGCAGCAG
>NW_004446331.1:0-742 GCF_000243295.1 Trichechus manatus latirostris | reverse complement strand
GTCAGTTTCCTAGCTGGTTGGGAGAAACACTGACACTAACTCCCATGAGAATGGAATGTGGCGAGCTTCATCAACTCCTCCATGTAAACAGTGACCCAGAAGCATCAACAGCGGTTGATATACCCAAGGAAGAAGGCAGGCCAATCGCAGAACTGCTTAAGTTTTTTCCTAGGGCAATATCACACAAAGGAAATGGTTTAGGCATAAATTCACACAGAATTAGTCATCCACCTCCACTCCCTCCTCCCACCATTCACATGGTGCCCCTTGGTGACTCAGTGTTACTCAGGTATAGCTCACGAATGTCAATGAGCAACATACTATGGCTCAAAAAAATCCTCCTTTTGGCCCAGTACAAGCCTCTTTCTAGAGGTTTCTTCTTATTGATGATTTGGGTGCAATCTATGGAATCTTAATTACAAAACAATAAAGAAAAACAACCTTTGGGCCATTTTCATTTCTTGGAGATCCTGTGACACAGGGAACTAATTATAAAAACATTTATGTAGTCATTGTGTTCTACTATCAGAAATTAAAATATATAATTTTGTTTAATTATCCAAAATAATATTCATCAAAAGGTCAAAAGCAAATGGAAGAGGAGGGGCTTTAACCCAAGGCTGAATATGCTGCTATCTTGTACAAAGAGCTCCTTTGTCACAACCACGAAACCAAGTCTCCTAATTTCAGAGAGAAAAGAATGCTATACTTGGGGCTAAGAGACCTGGGTTCTAGTCTCCTT
>NW_004446330.1:2792-4221 GCF_000243295.1 Trichechus manatus latirostris | reverse complement strand
ACTAGGTATGTGAGCTCAGGAGTCTGCCCACTCCTCCTGTATGGATTCAGCAAAGGTGCCCAGGTAGATAGCCAGCAAGTGTATGGTGTAGGCTCTCACCTATAGTCCTAGACAAGCATGGGTGATTGGTGTAGGTGCAGGCATCTGCAGCAAGGGGACACACTCTGGGCAAGGCAGGGGGCTGATGGCCACCCCCAAGTGTCCAGGAAGAAGGTGTGTCCCTGTTCCCTAGAGCACGTAGGTGGGTGGGTTTTGCAGCCAGACTATGAGCACCCAGTGCTGTTGACTATAGGACTGGGGGACACCTCGTATTCATGGGCCCCTATCGCAGGTGGCTAGGTGGCATGGGTGGAGCCACCAGTCCTCAGGCCCGTGATGTGGGTAGGTGAAGACCCTGCTTAATGGGCAGAGCAGTGTCAAATGTCATGAACCTGCCACTTTACAGCTGAAACAGTTGAAGTTGGACTTCAGGTATATACCCTGTTGTACTGCAGTAATGAGGACCTACGCCATTGAAATGGGCTCATGCAAGTCTCTGCAGGGGGAAAGGCACTCAAAATCCATGTATCCCTTATGCCTGTGCATAGGCAAAGGAGCTGTGCATACCCTCAGTACCTGGCTTAGGGGAGTTGGCAGTTTATTTTTCCCCCTGTATATTAATATGTTTACTCTCCAGGGCTGGGAGACTGGCTCAGGGCGTGTGACGGATCCTACTTCTGGCTCAGGGGACTCAGCAATGGCTGAAGCTAGTCCAGGACCCAGTGCCGAGCAGGGAGTAGGGAGGTAAATAGGAGAGAGGTTTTTCCCTAAGGAGGGTGTTTTTGATTGTGCAGTAGGCCAGATGCAAAGACGTATCTTTTGCTGATCGAGGGCTGCTTCTCACTGGTTCTGGGTGGCCAAGTAGACAGATTCTCTGCCACTGGGTCTCTCCTGGTGTGGAAAACATGCCTCCCGAGCACCACTGCTTGCCTACCTGACTGCTCACCCATGAGCTGATCAGGCCTGAAGGGCTCAGGCTCTTGCCTGGCCAGGTGTGGCAACTCCTCGCTGCTTCTGAACTGTCTCTCCCTCCCCCTGCCACTCAGCCTGGTTCCTCAACTTTGCCTTTGAAGTTCAGGCCCCCTAGATTGTCATATATAATCAATTCACTTGTTTTTTCGAGTCTTTGTTGTAAAAGGGTCCACCAGAAGCATCTGACTACTCTGCCATCTTGGCCCCACTTCCTAAATTGATAATTTTTATTTTCTTCTGAAAGATTCATGTCTTACATGTTGACCTTGGTTCTAGTCCATTCTTTAAAAATGTGATTTTTATGTATTTGAAAAAGTAACAAAATAAAACTAACTGGCTTAGCATCATAAGAAAGTCAGAGCTGCCAAGATTCTATCAGTGTGTATATATGTGGTATGTGTTTTCCATATCAGAAAGA
>NW_004446330.1:0-994 GCF_000243295.1 Trichechus manatus latirostris | reverse complement strand
AAAGGTGATCCCAGTGCAGAACTGTGCAGCAGGTACTGACAACAAAAGCTCCGAGAGAAACCTTGTCTCTCTGACCAGGGGACCAGGAAAACGTGCCCCTCTGAGCCAGAAAGTGAGAGTGGGAACCCCAATTGAAAAAGGAAAGAGGAGGGAAGAGGAGAGATGAGAAGAGGAGAGGAGAGGAGATTAAATAGGGGGCAAAAAGAGGAGTAAAGAGGAGAAAAAAGAAGGAATATAATAGAGGAAAGGCAATATTTGAAGAGGTTATAATTACTTTGGAGAAATGATGAAAAATTTGAATCCATAGATAAAAGAAGTATGATATATACCAAGCAAGATAAATAAAAGCAAACTCACACGTAGTGATGAAGTTGTAGAACATCAAAGGCAAAGAGAAGAAAAGAACTCAAAAGGATTGAGAAAGAAGTCATACCTTTTTAAAGGAATAATAATTAGATTATCAGCAACAGTACAAGTTACAGACAGTAAAATAATACTACAAAGTCCTGAGAGAAATCACTGTCAATCTAGAATGGTATACCCAGCAAAAACTGTCTTTCAAAAAGAATGCTAATAAAGACATTTTCAGATTAAGAAAAGAGAGAGACTTTTCTACTAACAGATCTTCACTAAAGGAAACTCTAAATTACGTATTTCAGGAAGAAGGAAATTTTATCCCAGAATGAAATCTGGCATGCAAGAAGAAATGGTGAGCAAAATAATTGGAAACATGTAAGAAAATCTAAACAATAATAATAGGAATAACAACAACAATAATGTCTCTCTGTGGCATTAAAGGAGCCCTGGTGGTGCAGTGGTTAAGATGTCGGCTGCTAACCAAAAGGTCAACAGTTGGAATCCACCAGCTGCTCTTTGGAAACCCTCTGGGGCATTTCTACTCTGTCCTATAGGGTCTCTATGAGTCAAAATCGACTCGATGGCAATGGGGTTTTGTTTGTGGTGTTAAAAAAAGGATAGAACTAAACTGCTGGTC
>NW_004446329.1:2114-4261 GCF_000243295.1 Trichechus manatus latirostris | reverse complement strand
TATTTGGCAGAGAACATCTATTTCTAATTTCAAAGGTTGTTAAAATCAATTGATAAACTATGTTTCACCATATCCTTTCATTCCACTTCATAACACTCATATTGAATGAACCCCACAGGTCTTGGACAATCATGCCAAGCTGGTTATCATGCAACATTTCAAATTCCGTTGGCTTATTATGTAGTCATTAAGAAGATTGATTTTTTCTAAAGTAATTTTCATATTTCTGATTAAACTTTCCATTAAGTTATTTAAAAAGTTCTAGGACATATCGGAGATGTGTGATAAAATAAATTAAGCACAAATTAGAAATCTGATTTAAACCACTATTTTATGTTTTAACATTTTAAAGTAATTTGCTCCTGTGATGGCGTAATTTTTTGAAATATTCATTATGTTTTGTTTCCATTGTTAAGCTTGATATTTTCTGTTTGTCTCTGCAGATAACCTCTACATCTGGCTCCACCCTGTTGGGTACCCCAAGAGGCTGACTCCAGGAGGCATCAATGGTTTTCCTGCCTACCGGTGTTGGCTTCTGCCAGTGAGGAAAAGTCAGGAGATTGGAGAGCGGGAGGAGAGTAAGGTCAAGATATTCATTCCTGTATCTTCCTCCTTGCTGTGTCACCTCTGGTTGTTTGCTGCACCATAGCTCCCATCAGGTGACCTTCTCTATACAACTTCTATGTCAGTTCTATAAACTTCTTCTCCTGTACCTAATATTTGATACTTCCCCGACCTCTTTAAAGGTTGGACTAGGAAAGACTCCCTGCTGTTATTTGCTCAGGGGAGGAGGGAAGGTTTAGGCATCATTCCTCAATGCTTTTTCTAAACCATATCCTCACCATTGTAAAGAGTCATTTTACTAAATGCTCCTTCACGACCAAGCTTGAGTGTCTGTGTGTTTCCTACTAAGACCTGACGATCTGCCCCCTTGAAGATTACAGCCAAGGAAACCCTATGGGGCAGTTCTACTCTGTCACATTGGTTCGCTATGAGTTGGAATTGACTTGATGGCATACAATAACAACGATGGTTGCATAATTTTGTTAATATACTAAAAATCACTGAATTGTTCACTCTAAAAGGGTGAATTTTATGGTATATGAATTATATTTCAAAAAAAGAAAAGAAAAACATGTGGCTTCAGATTTGGACTCAGCAAGATAAAACTCATTTTTAAAAAATTCTACTGTGTTATTTCCCTGCTTAAAACTCTCCACTGACATATAAAGCCCATGTTTAGGCCCTTGCATAGCTATCCAGTCTTACCTTTTACCAAGGCTTTTCTACGATCCTATATGTTCCAGTACTATATGTTTATATATATATACGTATATATATATAATGCCACCAGAGCTCTTTATGCACATCACACACACACACACACCCCATCGTATAACTCACGCCTTCTACGTTTGTTTGCCAAATGTGCCCTCCCTCCGCGAGGTATTTTCATAAGTGCCACTATGCCAATTTTTTTTTTAATGTATTGCTGTACTCTCTCTAGTTTAAAAATGTTTTGATGCCTAATTAAAAATAAGCATCTCTCAGATGTTGAATTTTTATGTCATTTTATGACTAGGACAAATAAAATTAAATTTTGTAGTCGGCAGCCCGCTAATTGTTGTGGTTTCATAATAAAAGTTTAGATGTAATAAAAACATGTAGTGATTTAGCTTGGAAAAAAATTAAGTCCATTAAAATAATATAAGGTCATTATTTTTAAAAAATAAATATTAAATATTTCACAGTTTGTTACTCTGAATAAACAAGTAGTGAAGACATTACTTGCTAAACTTTAAAAAAGTAAGAAAAAATGGATCAGAGAGTCCTTAGCTGTAGCTCAAATTTCAAAATGTCTGTATTTCAACACCACCATCCATCCATCAGTCAGTTCGTCATACTATGATGGCTAGCATGTTGCTATGATGCTGGAAGCTATGCTACTGGTATTTTCAATACCAGCAAAGTCACTCATGGTAAATAGGTTTCAGGGGAGCTACCACACTAAGACAGACTAGGAAGAAAGGCCTGGTGATCTATTTACAAAAAGTAGTTAATGAAAACCTTATGGATGGATCACAACAGAGTAGTTGGAGCCCTCTAGTTTGGAAGGCACTTAAAATACACAGTGGCTGCAACAATGG
>NW_004446329.1:0-957 GCF_000243295.1 Trichechus manatus latirostris | reverse complement strand
TGATCTTTTGGAAGCAGGATAGGCAGGACTTTCTTCCGAAATGCCTCTGGGTGGATTTGAACTGCCAATCTTTCGATTAATAGCTGAGTACTTAGCCATTTGCAGAGATTAGAAGAAGGGAGGAAAATGAGGTCTGTGTACTTTCCCCTGTTTCCTCCCTGTGGGTTGACATGGACTGGCTGAGTCCTTTGACTAAAGAAAGATTTCAGCTCTTCAGTTTACTAGCCCCAAAGTACAGAATTATCCCTTGTAGTTTGCCTATTCCTTGCCCACACTCTTGTAAAGAGTCCTTTTATTAAATGCTCCACCAATTACTCAATTTGAGTTTAATCACTTTTTTTTTTTCCTGCTAGGTCCCTGACTTAGTATAATTTGTAGCCCTGGTCATATATCTCCTCAAGAACTTCAGTGGTTTGGGATCAAGTGCTAAGCACATAGAATTAAACTTTCATAAGAAATCCTAGTTTTAAAATGACATTTTGTTGTAATTTTTTCATATTTCAGAGAAAGCAGCCATTCTGCAGTATCATTAAAAATTTCTGTCCTTGTTCTTTATTCCATTATGTTGTACAGTCTTTATTTTGGGAAAAAGGTTATGGAATAAAACACAAAATGCCAAAAGTAGTTACATTATCCTATTATATGACTGAAAACGATATATTAAACTAAAATAATAATTTTCTTGTAAGAAATTACTGTTTAAAATTTAATGACTTGTTCTGGTCATTATGGAGTTGCTAGGAAAAGATTTATACTCCCATTGTGAATAATTATGAAAGCTGAAAAAAGTTTACATATGTATAAAAAAACAGTTTACTGACACTGGAAAGCCCCATGTAAAAATGGCATGGGGGCAGTGTCTGACCTCCTCCAATGCCACAAGGGGGAAGGAGAACCAACAGGAACAGCGAAAGGCTGACTCCCATGAGGTGGAGGCCAGACAAGCCTCCTCTCTCC
>NW_004446328.1:2804-4230 GCF_000243295.1 Trichechus manatus latirostris | reverse complement strand
CTTCTTCCCTTTCTCTCTCTCTCACACACACACATACACATGCACAAATGCTGCAGGATTGGCTCAGTCCAGCCACACACATCTTTTATTTCTGCCCTTGAACTGCTAACTGTGGTTAAAAAATAATAATAATAAATCATACACCTACAGCAGGCTGGTGCATAATTCATTGTGATCATTCTCCATATATGTCATCAGTAGTTCTAGCTCGTTCTCTCAGGTGTGCCTGCCCAGGGCCCTCTGCATTCCCCACAAAGTCTTTATCTCTTGCCACAAACCCAGTGCTCACCTCCTTCCCTCCCCCTGCTTATGATTTTGCAGAGAAAACAAAAGCTAGCAGGAGAGTGCTCCATCACCTTCCTATACTCCCAGACTCACAAACATAATCGTATACACTCCCTCTTTGTGGCCTTCTCACCCACTCACTACCCAGTCTACACACACACGCACACATGCATGCATAGCTCATCCCGGAAGAGTGAACTTTATGCCATCATTCAAGGCTGATGATCCATGTATGCTCCAATTCTAGCCCTTGTACAGCCTCAGAGATCTTGCTCCATCTAGTCTTTCCTCTCTTTTTCTCTGTCTTAGGCTTCTTATTCTCCATGGACTCCTCCCCTTCATGACCAAGTCTCTCCTCATCTAGCAATAGAAAATACCCTCCCTTGACTTGCATCTACCTACAGCTGCTACCCTTTGCTTCCCCTTCTGTTCACAGCAAAGGTTTAGAAAGACAGGTCTACACTTGCTGTCTCCCCTTCCTCACGCCCCATTTAGCCCTTTGTTTGTGGCAGTCCTGCTTCTGCTGTTATCACACCACCAAATTTCTCACCAAAGTCACTGGTGGGCTCTAGACCTCAAATTCTACAGGCACTTTTTGGCCCATCTCTAGCATGACCTCCCTGCAGCTCTGGCCCTCGTTGAACATGCTGTCCCTTAAACGCTGTCTTTGGCTCTGTGGCGCTGCCGTCTCCCAGGCCACCTCCTATTTGGACCCTCTGTCCCTGGTCCCACTGTAGGTTCTCCTTCTTTGCTTGCCTGTGTGTGCTGGTGTTCCTAAGGTCTCCATCTTGCTTGTCTTCTCTCACTCTACCCTCCCAACGTAAAATTCCACACCCATTTGTGGCTGCCAGAACTGGAGACTGTTCTCTGCCTCTACACCTAACGTATCTCCTGACTCCAGGCCATCTCCATTCATCGTCATATACATGCAAGTGCAGCCTGACTGGAGTTAAGTCATCATCTTTCTGCCCCCAAACTTACTCTTCTTTTTGTGGTGCCTCCCTCTCTTTGTAATTGGCACCACCACCCATCCAGGCCCCAAGCCAGAAACTTGGAGGTCATCCTTGATTTTGCTGGCTCTCTCCCACCTGCTCTCTTCTGTTCTCTCAGTACCCAATTCCTATTATTTCTTCATCTTGAA
>NW_004446328.1:0-794 GCF_000243295.1 Trichechus manatus latirostris | reverse complement strand
AAACCCTATGGGGCAGTTCTGCTCTACCCTATAGTGTCGCTATGAGTCAGAATCGACTCGATGGCCACAGGTTTGGTTTTTGGCATAGGGTTTCCTAGGCTGTAATCTTGACTGGAGCAGATCACCAGGTCTTTTATCCCTCAGAGCCACTGGTGAGTTTGAACTGCTGACGTTTCAGTTAGCAGCTGAGCTTTTAACCATTGCATTACCAGGACTACTTCTGATTTTCTTTAGCTTTTTTTTTTTTTTTTGTGAAAATATATATAACAAAACATTTGCCAATTCAACAATTTTTACATGTATACTTCAGTGACAGTGATTACATTCATCTGTTGTGCAGTTATCACCACTGTCTTTCTCCAAATTATTCCACCACCATCGACAGAAACTCGGTGCCCCATGAGCAATGACTCCTCCTTCCCCCTCCTTCCCTCCTAACCACTAATAAGCTTTGGTCTCTAGGCTTTTTGGACTCACCTGTTCCTTAATGCAGATGGAAGTTCAGGATAAGTTAAATATCAGGTTACAGAACAATAAAATAGGACAGGCCTGGACCTCATAGGGTTTTCCAGGCTGTTGTCTTGGTGATGAAGGTTAACAGGAAATTACTTTCCAGTTAAAAGGGGTGATTTCTTCTTCAACTTAGAATAGGCTAGTTATTTCCTCACCTTATCTGCCTCTTTCATAGCCAGACAATGTAGAACTCAGTGGAAATGAATGCTGTAGTCAAGATATAGAATTTGCCACCTCGTTTGAGTTTTCCATTATTAGAGAATTGAAAAGGGAAATGTTAG
>NW_004446327.1:3269-4260 GCF_000243295.1 Trichechus manatus latirostris | reverse complement strand
TTTCCCCTGTGTCTCTGCTCGCTTCTCTCTTTTTTATCTCAAAAGAGATTGGATTAAGACACTATCTAATCTTGCAAACCTCATCAGTATCACCTCATCATAGTGACAGAGTTTACAACACGTAAGGAAATCACATCAGATTACACAATCATACAATACTGGGAGTCTTGACCTAGCCAAGTTGGCAGAGATTTTTGGGGACACAGTTCAATCCATGACAAGGGGTACTGGTGATATTAGAAAAAGTAGCTTCAGTGACCTTGTAGTGGAGGAAGCCAGATTGCTGTGAGCTGAGGAGTGAATGGGAGATGAAGTGGGAACAGAGGACGTAGCAAAAGCTTTCTTGAAGTTTGCTAGATGGAAACAGGCAGATGGAGAGGATGAGACTTGGCAAGAGAAGTGGGATCAAGGGATCTGTTTATAAGCTGGAAGGCAGATGAGCATTTTTTTCCAAACTTGCTATAGAAAGGAGCCCTAGAAAGGGAGATGTTGAAGATTCAGGTGAAAGTGGCTGACTGATGGAGTTAGGCATCTGAAGAAGAGGGAGCTAACAGAGTCCAAAACACATAGTGAAAGAAAGTCAGAGAGAAGGACATCTAGGTTTGTGATGGGGCAAAGCTCTATGAAATGTATACAGACATAGGAAAATGTATAGGCGAATTGCTTTTGGATGGCTTGTCTTTGTTACATAGAAAGTGAGATCGGTGAATAAGGCAGTGGCTGGGGAGGTTTGAGACACTTATGGAGGGAAGGTTTGGAACAACTTCTGTGGAGAAGAAGAAAGTGAAAGAGAGAAAGCTGAACAGGGAAACCTGGGGTTGGGGGATACTGTTGGGGACTCAGGTGAAATGAGTAAGGAAGACCAAGAAGAATGGATGTCTTTGAATTACGGTGTTGGCGAAGAATATCGAATATACTATGGATAGCCTAAAGAGAGAACAAGTGTGTCTTGGAAGAAGTACAGCCAGAATGCTCCTTAGAAGCAAGAATG
>NW_004446327.1:0-838 GCF_000243295.1 Trichechus manatus latirostris | reverse complement strand
AGAATTCTGCCACTGAGCCACCAATGCATAGTTGTGTGCTATTACATATCTGTCCAGAACCTTGTGGTTCCATAGACAATGACTGTTGATCCAAGTAGAATGAAATCCTTGATAACGTCAGTTTTTTCCCAATCCTTCATTAGAAAGGGATTTCTGCCAGATTTTTTTAAAACTTTTTTATTTGGAAGTAATTATACTTAGAGGAAGTTGCAAAAATAGTAGAGAGGTTCCTTGAGCCCTTCACCCAGCTTGCCCCAGTGGTAATGTCTTATAGAGCTCTAGTACAATGTGAAGACCAGCACTGCAGAGCTTGTTCAGATGTCATCAGTTTTCGCACACACTCCAATGTACGTGTGTGTATTTATGTGTGTGTGTATGTGTGTGCATGTGTACAGTTCTATGCAAGTTTATCACGTATTGATTTGTGTAAGCTCCACCACAATCAATTTATCAAATTATTCCATCACCACAAAGGAACGCCCTTATTTTTATCCTTTTATATAGTAGCATACTTCCCTGCCCCTACCCCCGGCAACCACTATTATAATTTCCATCTCTACACTTCTGTCCTTTCAAGAAGGGTATATATGTGGAATCATACAGTATGTGACCTTCTTTAATGGCAAGGATACAGTATGTGTGACCGCTGTCAAGCAAATATTATCTCTTGTATGGCTAGCTGTTTTGGCTTTCCCTGGATGTTCCCTTACAATATCTGTTATTACCACTCCCAGACTCTAGTCTGCTTGTCTCTGGGCACAGAAGTCAGACCAAAGGTGCCCACGTCTACTGATAACAAGGCATGCGGAGCCACATGCCTCCCCAGAGATGCTCTGAA
>NW_004446326.1:2498-4278 GCF_000243295.1 Trichechus manatus latirostris | reverse complement strand
GTACTGACTTACTCTTTTACCGTAATGAAGGGTTGGTGCTCACTGAAACACAGTACTTTGGGCACTAGCCCAGCATGAATAGTAGCCTAGCTACTATTTTAAATTAAGAATTGTGCAACAAATGAGCTCTAAGTACTAACTATCATTTTCCATGGTGCTTGTCTTCATGCAAAGGAAAAAAGAGAAATTGAGATCTGTTGGCTTTCTTGTTTGTAGGCATATTGGGCTACAACTGATATGGTCAGGTGTAAATTGAGTTTACGCTTGATATGGTCCATAATGCTACAAAGAGTTGGGAGATACATTCCCTGAGACCCTTCTTAAAGAATGACTTCTTGGAGTAACCGGGGGCATATGTGTATGTAGTGTTTATCATAAGAATCAATAAATCTTTCATAGTAAATCCTGACTTTCTAATAGCACCACAGAGAGAAAGCTTGTTATGAATTTACTCATCTCTTTTTCATTTGAGGGCTGACCTAATGATTTAGAGTCACTAATCTGTCCTTATGAAAGTTAATAGATCTTGCCTTGTGCTCTTAAAGAAGTTGTAGCAACAGCAGCTTTCCAATTGGAATATTCAAACCCAGAGTTGCATAGTCATCGTAATAATTAATTCCATTAAAACAAAAGATACGCAGAAAACTTTTCTTTATAAAAATTCAAACCACACATCAAGTTTTATGTGTTTTTTTTTTTCAAAAAAAAAAACTGATAAAACAAGCTCTGTGGGATTCTGATCATGTGGGGAGATAATGATGGTGCAATAATGCATTTCCCAGAATGACAGCTAGTGATATCTGTAAATGGCCTTCAGCAGAAGAAAGAAAACACACTGCTGCAATCAATACTCAGATAGTCCGTAATGTAAAGATTACGATCAGAATATTTAAAAATTTAATACTTTGCCACTCCATATAGCACTTTGGAAGTCAATATCTTTGGAAACCTGGTCTATTTCCCTTCTTTGAAAGCATTATATATTTAAAGTTTCTAAATTATTTATCTAGTCCATGTGATTAAAAATGATAAAAGTTAGTCCATCCATTATCCTCTGCAGCTGCTATCTGGATATTAGTTTTTAGGTCCCCCCCCCTCTCTATTAAATCCTTGTGGGTTTTTTTTTTTTTTTTCTATTCTGTAAAGAAAACTCAATAGATACATTAAGAGAACAAAAGGAAACGCCCTTTACTCACTAACATCACAGAATACTGACACTTAAATATTTGACAGAGGTGTGAACAGTATACTCAAATGTATCTAACTGAACTGTGTAGGATCTATGCTTTCAGATCTGGTAGTTCAAAGTATGGTGCAGTTAAATGGGAAGAAAGCATATTGTGTCTCTGTTCCTGGACAATTCTGGATCAGAGCTTTATCTATTTATCTTAAAAAAAATTATTCTCAAAGGTACTTGTCTTATGATTACAAAGCCATGTTTTTCAGAATAAGGACATTTTTAGTTAATTCATTTTAGTCCTTCCTTTCCATAATTGTCCTCATGAAAGGGAAGGTTCAAATTTAAATAAAATAGGGAGTTGTTTTAAAAATAGCCATCAAATTTAATGTGATTTCTTACGCCAGTTTAATTTTATGGTTATCGATTTTCATGCCTTTAAAGGGTTTTATTTTCTTATATATCTCTGATAGATTGTACTGAAATAGGAATTGTTTATTTGCAAATGTGATATTCACTTTGGATTACAAACATATAACTTTTATTATTTCCTTTGATGGTTTCTACTATTAAGACAGAAATATATTTGTTTTACTACCTTAG
>NW_004446326.1:0-1359 GCF_000243295.1 Trichechus manatus latirostris | reverse complement strand
GTTTAACATTATTCTTGTCCAGTCTGGTTTGCATTGAGGTATTATTGCATCCTTGCATTTGGAATAAAATTATTCTTTATTAAATGCCTTTACTTGGGACATACTAAGCATTCAGTGTCCATGTCTATTATAGCATCAGTGCAACCCAGATATACCCTGGATCCAACAACCTCTACCAAAAAAAGATCATAATATTAATGCTTGAAATGTGATGATCTTCCCTTCACAAATATACTGTAGATTATATGCCACCTTTCAAAATCTTCCCTAGTCAACAAAAATAATAAAGGCTAGCAGATATCAAGTTACTTATGTGCCTGACACTTCTAAGTGCTTTATGTACATTTTCAAATTTAATATTCACTACAAGTCTAAGGGCTAGATGTTATTATCCTATTTTTAGAAATAAGGAAGCACAGATACAAGACCAGAAAACCAAATCCACGGCTACTGAGTTGATTCTGACTCACAGCGACCCTACAGGACAGAGAGTAGTACTGCCCCATAGGGTTTCCAAGGCTGTAATCTTTAAGGGAAGAGACTGCCACATCTTTTTCCCGGGAGTGGCTGGTGAGTTTGAACCTCTGACCTTTAGGTTAGCAGCGAGTGCTTAAACACTGAACCACCAAGGCTCCTTAGCATAGATACAGAGAATTTAAGTAACTTACTTCAATTTAAAAAAAAAAAAAAGTCTTGCATATAAGAGATTAGGATTTGAACCCAATTCTCTATGACCCTGGAGCCTCTTCTTAAATTCTTATTATGCTAACTCCTGGAAATGTTTCACATTAACTTACAAGTAGTCTTTTCATGTTCTTCTTCCATGGTCTTCTGTTTATGTCAATTTCCTCAAAGTCATTTGAGGTGGATAGTAAGCCACCTTGGTACACTTATCAGTGCCCTCCATGAGAAGCCTGCCTTGATCACCATCTTGGTGCTATAGACTTCCAAGACTCGTGGGTTATCCTAAAAAACTAAATTGTCTGATTCAAAAGTAAAAAGTAAGGCAAAGTACGTCTGTGTAA
The DNA here is from genome assembly GCF_000243295.1 of Trichechus manatus latirostris. NCBI lineage: Eukaryota > Metazoa > Chordata > Mammalia > Sirenia > Trichechidae > Trichechus > Trichechus manatus. The sequence goes on along the minus strand of NW_004446326.1, from coordinate 334 downwards.
CGTTCATTTTCATCCTAGCACTTAGTGTAACAATCATCCCAAGAGTCTTCATAGAAAAATACTTCTGTTTGGCTCATACTAACTAAGGGAGATGTAACTGGTAGACAACTGATAAAAAAAAAAAAAAAAAAAATTTCTTATGGAAAAGCAAGTAATGCTTGTTTGATAGGGAAGATCACACCAAAGGTAATATTTTCATCACCAGCTAGGACATAAGTCAATTTGGTGTCTAATTTAGCATTCTTTTCTTTTTTTCTTTCACTGACTATGAACGTATTAGTTTCTAATATCATCTTTTGAACTAGCGTCCTCATTCTGCTGTTTTCCTCATTAA
>NW_004446325.1:0-4279 GCF_000243295.1 Trichechus manatus latirostris | reverse complement strand
ACACACACACACACACACATATACATATATACACACACACACATATACATATATATACACACACACACATATACATACACACACACACACATACTTACGCATATACATATACCCCAAGAGATTTTCTGTGTCAGGTGTAGAGAAAGAAGTTCTAGTTTAGAAAAAGAACGTAAGTTCCCACTCTCTGACATACTGGCAAAAGTTTGAGACTTCTTTCCTCTTCTAGATATAGCACGGCTCTTAGTCCCTCAATACTGGCATCAGGGTCTAGAATGAAGCTCTTCCTAGGAGCTGTACATATCCACAGAGGAGTTTGGACCAAGCAAGCCAGCAGGGCTTTGAATCTTGTTCATAAGCCAACCCCTACTTATCTCCTATTGGGTATAAGATGATAGGGCTCATTGGTTTCCCCTTTCATCCTCTGAGTGCCCTTTCTGGCCTGGCTCTCACCTTCAGATTCAGGTCAAATTGCCTAACTGTGCAAGCCCTTTCTCTACAAGCAAAACTCTTAAGTTTTTGCAGAAGCCGGAAGTCCAGGTGAATTGTGTTTTATCCTATTATGTCTTAGGCCTATCTGTGCTTCTTCGAAACGACTGAAGCAGTGTAAACACTGATAACTTATTCCCTAACGCAGACCTACCCCTGCCCCACTCTCCAGCGCGAGCAAATCTGCATTCAGAGGCTGGAAGGCCAGCAAAAGCCACAGTTTTCTGACTCAATGGCAAAGAACGAACATTGTCTAATCTTGGAACACCCGGTGTCTCTGTCTATTTAAACTAAAACATCTTTCCACCAGATTTTTAGCCCAATCAAACTACTCATTTCTCTCATGCTCCCCACCCCTGCCACCCTTCTATTTCACAACTTATTTTCTCTCTTTGAACCTGCAGCACTGCCTCCCGGGTCCTCACTCTTAGCTGATGACCTTCCTTTCTAATTCATTGAGAAAATTGCATAACAGTAAACCCGAGTTAACAAGTCCAAAATTGAACTCTCCATCTTCCCCTGCAAACCTTCTCCTAACATTGCAAGTAATGGCAAATCTATCCTTTCAGTTGTTCATGCCATAGACTTGAGAGTGATCTTTCACTGCTCTCTTTTTTCTCATTCCTCATTTCCAATCTGTCAGGAAATCCTGCGGACTCTATTTTCAAGGCAGCTCCGTAATCTGACCGCTTTTCATCACCTCCACTGCTATCATCCTGTTCCAAGCCACCATCGGTTTTCGTCTGGATTATTGGAGTTGCTTCCTGACTTCTTTCCCTGCTTCACCACCCCTCCCACCTACTGATAATAAATCCAGCAACTAGAGTAATGCTATTAAAACATAAAGTCATAAAATGCCTCTGCTCAAAACTGACAGCTCCTATTTCATTCAGGGCAAATCCAGAGTCCTTACAATTGCCTACAAGACCACATGAGACTTGGCCACTAGTACCTCTCTTACCTTATCTCCTATCATTCCTCGCTGGCCATAGTGACTTCCTTGCTGTTCCTAAAGTAGGGACTTTTGCACTGTCTGTTTTTTAGGCCTGGAACATTCTTTCCACATCTGTCTGCATGGCTTCCTCTCTCATCTCTTTCATGTCTTTGATTACATGTCCTCTTTCAATGTGGCTTACCCTTAAACATCTTATTTCAAATACTACCCCTCACCCACAATTGCCCTTTACCCTGCTTTGTTTTTTTCCTGTTTTTTGACTACATTTTCTTCTTCTACCGTACTATTATTTCCTTATTATGATTGTTTGCTTGTCCGAGCCCCCTAGAACGTAAGCTCTACAAGGCCCGGGTTTTCTTTTTGTTTTAAAATGTGTGTCTGTTTGTTCACTAATGCATCCCAGTAACGATCGGCATGTAGTAGGTGTTCAACAAATGTTTGTGGAGTGAATGAGTATATATTACCAACATTGCCGTGAAGAATAAGAGTGAGATGTTAACGTCAGCCACAAACTCATGTTTCTCTCAATTTCCTCTTATAGTTCTAACATCATCAACAAAAATCCCAAGACAAAGTTAAACATTCCTAACAGGCAAAGGGTAAATAGCCCTAAGAAACAAAAAGACGGACAATAAATAACATGCCAAACGGCAAAACAAAACATTATGACACCCATAAATAAATGGTAATGTACACAATCTGTTAGTGGTGCTGAGGGTAAGGAAACAAACTGCTTTTGCTTAACTGTGCTCGCACTGAGGGTGATGTAAAAAGTGACGTTGTGCCTTCTGAGCAGTTAGTCAGGTTTGATCTCAGGGCACTGTGACTCTTGCGGGTGATGGTATTTCCTTCTTTACATTTTGGCAGCTAGAAAACTTAGATCCACATCTGCGGCCCACTGGTAGTAAGTGTATAGAACCTTGTGACATGCACTTAGTGTTCAAATCAGCCATATGAGTATACTTGCTCACATATATTTTTACAACTTTTTTTTTCTTTAGTACTGATGTATTTTTTAAGATGGGTAATTCTTATCTCAAAGTCCTCCAATGGCTTCTGATATCACTCAGAGTAAAAGCTAAGTCTTGCCCTGTAAAACCCTATGGGACTTAATTTCTGGCTAACTCTGACTTCCTGTCCTACACGCTACCCCCTCCTTTTCATTTGTTACCAGGTGGAAACCCCAGGTTTTGCTCAGCGTGACTCCGTATCGTCCAATAAACGAGAGACCAAGGTGGGAGAGTGGAAATGTGCCTTTATTTCATTGCGCAAAAAAACGCTGCCGCCGCCAAGACTGCTTCTCAAGGGCAAGGGAAAAAGCTATTTTTAAGGGATTTACAAGTAGGGAGTTCATACAAGTTATGTCAGCAACATTCTTAATCACACTACTACCCTCGCTCCTGCCAGGATTTTTACCGGGCAGGCCAAGGAAAGGAGCTGGAATTCTAATGCAAAATTGTGAGGCTGGCCAAACAAAGGTGCTGGAATTCTAATGCAAAATTGTGAGGCTGGCCAAACAAAGGTGCTGGAATTCTAATGCAAATTTATGAGGCAGGCCAAGCAAGCTGCAGTGGAATTTTCTGCAGGCTGGGGACCTCTGTATTAGTCTCTCATTTTCTGTTTTTGGACATTGGTCATTCAGGACCAGTGTCCATTCTGAACTATAGCCCGGTCTCAGAATTGTTTGGCACATTGTCAGGGAGGGCGCATATATTGGACTGGGCTTGAACAGTTGGCCTTTTTAACCAGGACATGCAGGCAGGGATACTTTGTACGCAACAGCAGGAGCATATACCTATGACCATTATTAACACTATAAAAGTAACCAATGATTATGACCACCCTAGGTTGGGTAACCATGATGTTAGCCACCTAAAATCAGGAACCGAAGGCATCATTAATTATTTGGCGGTCACAGGATCTCGTTGTAGTTGTCTAACTACTGAACTCAGCTTTTCTTGGCCATGTTCCATCTGTCTAGATGCATTGACTAAAGAGCACCAGCTAGCATTGATATATACACAAACTCCTCCATAAGAAGCTAACATTAGATCTAAGGCAACCCGATTTTGTAGAACCATGGTTTCAATGGAGTTTATTTCAGACTGCAAAGTCTGGGTCAGGCTTTTGGTGGTACTGGCTACTGTCTCAAGCAACAGAGATACACATTCTTAATGAACTGGTACAGGGTATGAATGTCATCATAATTTTTCCCAACTCCAAGCATTGGGAGAACCACCCTCTGTGCCTTTTCCCAAGCACTCTTAGTAATATCTATAGTTTCTCTTTTATCTATGGATGCTTCTGGTGGAATACAGAACCTCTTCTAGGGGGAGTAAATGTATGCCTCCTGCCCATATCCAGGCCAGCGTACATGTGCCAGTGTGATTAGCTGACCATGTCTTATAGGCTGAATGCCCACATAGCCAATAAAGTCCTTGGCGTCTTAATAAGTAGGCTGTAGGGGGAAATTGGAAGACTGCTTTTATACTGCTTTGAGCAGTTACATCGTGCCCTAGTTTTTCTGACGTAACTGTGCTAACGCTGTCCCATTTAAAAGAGATGTTGGTATTGAATTTAGTCCATGTTTGGTTAGCACAGACCCAGGTTGTGTTGCATCGTGGCCACTGTCCCACTGTTGAGGCATTATAGGTAGGATGCCACTGTATGTACCAAGCTGCTGGATAGTCAGACCTCACAGTGGTGTATTGGATTCTGTCTAGGGTTTTGTTTTTATTTATTAATTGTGCCCCCTCTTCTTTTAGCCAGTAAGTTGGAAGGAGAGGTACAGGGATTATGGGTAATCCTTGCCCTGCATACGAAGGGGAGTGTGAACAA
>NW_004446324.1:2863-4283 GCF_000243295.1 Trichechus manatus latirostris | reverse complement strand
CGACCACCCCACTTGCACTCACCCCACCTGGTGGGACCTGCCTGTCTCAGAAATTAACCCAACCATGTCTCAACCCTTGCGGATGATTGTGGTCGCTCGTTCCGCCCCTACCTGGATAAGCGGTAATTCCATAGCTGACCCACGCCTCCTGCTCTGGCAAAGCCCCCGTGGCCCCCTCAGCTTGGTGGTAGTCTCTGAGCTTCCTGTGGCGACCATGATGACCGTGGTCCAGGTCGAATCCGCAAAGGATCGACTTCTTTTTCCATGAGAAAAGGAAGCAGGCGCGCAGATGACGCACTCCCATCCAGAGGCCCTGCGACTCAACGATAGCGCCCATCTTTAGGGAGGATCCGCGGAGGCGCGCCCGGTACCTGCAGCGCCGAGGTGCCCGCTCCCGGAGCGCGAGCTGAGTTCGCTGCGGTTGAAGCGCGGCCCTGGGTCTCGGTGCAGTGACGGTTCCCGAGGCGACCCCACCTCTCGTTGCTCCTCCATGCGTGGAGAACATGAGCGGCCCAAACCCCTGGACCTGCGCCGGGGTGATGGTGGAGCGCGACTGTGCTATGTTTTGCGTCGGATCGTGGCTGGAGAGGCGGATTGAGAGGGGCGGCCTGGCGCTGGAGGTGTTGCCGTGCGGGTGGCGGTGGAGGCCGGAGGCCGACCGGAAACGGTGCCTTATTCCCAGGACCCCCGGGCGCCTTCCGAATCCAAAGCCATGGGGCGCGAGAGGGGCGCTGGGTGGTCGAGAAGCAGAGCTGAAGGTGCTGCCGGGAGGGTCTCTGGCGGAGACTACGCGCAGGGAAGCTGCCGGCCAGACGCAGACACGGTTGGCCACGGAGCTCTCTTACGGGTGCTGCAGCGATTAATCGAGCTAACCAGTTAAGCCACCCCTAGCACTCGGGGTCCCCAACTTCTTAGAGGGGCAGTGGCACTTAGTCCGGAGAATGAGTAGTCACAGGTCCATGGAGATGTGGGTGTGCGCGCTGCGCGCCACCCTGATGCGCGGCGGCTAGGATCCGGGACGTGGTGGTTCCGGTGCACCAGGACTCCTTGCTATTAACAAGCTGAGGCGCGCGTGGAGCCCTAACCTGTACACACCGCCTGACCCCCCTCGGCTAGGCTGGTGGGATCCGCCGTGGTCCTTGTGGGTCGCGGTGAAGACGCCCAAGTAAATGTAGCAACCAGGTTCCGTGGGTGGAGCTGCAGGTGGTGCACCATGGCGCCAGCGCGCGAAGGGTTGGTGTGATTCCTCCTCTTCGTGTCGCAGGTCCCTCGGCAGTGCAGGGGCGGCGGGCAGGAAGACGGACAGATGACCGAGAGCTGCGCGCGGAGTGAGGCCGTGCTGCTGTCCTCGGCCCCCGCAGCCGCGGACTCAGGTCGCTTCCGCTTAGGGCGCCCCCTAGCTCACGTCTCCGGCACGCGC
>NW_004446324.1:0-1148 GCF_000243295.1 Trichechus manatus latirostris | reverse complement strand
CACACACGTATGTGTGAGATTTAATTTGTGGGGTGTTACTTTGTATTCTGACAAGTTCAAATGTATACAAAGATATGATGAGCCCACCTGTGCCCATCCCTCAGCCTGCTCGGTTCTCTGCTCCTGGCCGTCCTGTTCTTCCTGTGCCCTCCATCCCGGCTTCCTCCCCTCGTCTACAGCAGGTCCCGTCCTGCAGCGTTTCCTCCTTACATATTGCAGTATATCTCTCTAAGAGATAAAAGATCTTAAAACAGATAACTATGATGTCATTATTCACCTAAAAAAATTAAGAATGATCCTCAGTCACTGTCAAAATTTGGGATATCTTTTCAGTTGAATTGTATAGGTTGGAATCATAACAAAGTGTGAAACTACCTGTTTTTAATGAAACTTTACGATCATTTTTTTTTTAACTTATGGTAAATATTTTGGTTTATAGTATTTTGTAGGTCTTTAGCATTTTGATTATATTTCAATTCCTGTGCCTATTAAGTGATGTTTAATATTGTTCATCTGACGTGAGGACCACCCTGGCAAATGATCAAGAATTTGAAGCGTTTTTTTCGTTCTGGGATCCAAGTATATTGCCCTCCCCCCTCAAAGTTTTTTCTGTTCTTTTTTTTTTTTTTTTTTTTTTTAAGCATCTTGAGCTAATAAGTATAAATGATGTAAATGAGTGTTTGTTTGACTCTTTTTATATGACAAGTATAAATGATTAAAGTCTTTATCTTTACATTTCTACTTTTGGAGCTGTATATACATCGGCTTCAAAAAGGTCAATGCTGTTAAATTATTAACTTTGTTTTTGTGGTCAGTGTTTAATTTTCTGTAAAGCATAAAAGCTCTCCAGATTTTAAGGTTTATGGCAAACTGTCACTAGTACTTGGGTATCTTCATCAGGGCTGATTGACTAGTAACTGATTATCTTCCTGAAGGCTGATTGACTAGTAACTGAGTATCTTCAAGAAGGCCAATTGATAGGAAATAATCCTGTGGGCTTGTACCTTCAGGCCCATCAGAGTTTGTACTGGGACGTTTTTGTTTTCATGTGGCAGTCATGTCCTCTGTTTTCTTTATGTCCTCAGTCTCTGGTAATGCTGGCCTCATGACTTGCTCTGTGTGTCAGCTGTCCCGTTGGAATGCCGCTG
>NW_004446323.1:1669-4206 GCF_000243295.1 Trichechus manatus latirostris | reverse complement strand
CTGGTCTATACAATTCCTTTTTTAAAAAATCAACAAACAAATCAACACATCAAAAAAAAAAAAAAAAAAAAAAAAAAAAAAAAAAAAAAAAAAAAAAAAAAATGAAACTAGAAAAAACACCCCCCCCAACAAAAAAAAAAAAAAAACTGTATAGGGTCTTTACAAAAATTAGAAAAAGTGCCCCCTTTGGGCAGTCATATTCCTTGGGCAGAAGGCTTGGGAAGTGATGCATGGACAGACTTTCAGCTCCCCTCACCACCTGAATGGGTATCTTTGATCAGTGCCCGAACTGCACCATGACCTTATGCAATGGCCCAGTACACAATGATGTGGGGAAAGCCAGCTTGGAGTTTTCCCAGGAAGACAAGGAGGGCTCAGTAAAAGTAGGACAGAGAACAGGGGATTCAAATTTGTTTGAGGTCTGCACTTTTAACCTCAAAATAAGGCAAATCCTCAACACTATGAGGAAAACATCTTAAGATCTTCCTTAGCTCTTTTATGACCATCTCTATAAAATAACTGAACATTGTAATTTAGAATATTAATTATAGTGTTTGTGTAAACCAAAAAACAAACAAACCCATTGCCATCCAGTCAGTTCCGACTCATAGCGACTCCGTACGACAGAGCAGAAATGTCCCATAAGGTTTCCAAGGAGCATCTGATGGATTTGGACTGCCAACCTTTTGTTTTGTTTTGTTTTAATTTTTTTTATTGTACTTTAGATGAGGGTTTACAGAACAAATAGTTTCTCATTAAACAGTTAGTACACATATTGCTCTATGACATTGGTTAACAACACCACGACATGTCAACACTCTCCCTTCTTGACCTTGGGTTCCCTATTATCAGCTTTCCTGCCCCCTCCTCCCTTCTAGTCCTTGTCTCTGGGCTGTTGTGCACCGTTAGTCTCGTTTTGTTTTACGGGCCTGTCTAATCTCTGGCTGAAGGGTGAACCTCGGGAGTGTCTTCATTACTGAGCTAAAAGGGTGTCCGGGGCCCATACTCTCGGGGTTTCTCCAGTCTCTGTCAGGCCAGTAAGTCTCATCTTTTTTTGTGAGTTAGAATTTTCTTCTACATTTTTCTCCAGCTCTGTCGAGGACCCTCTGTTGTGATCCCTGTCAGAGCAGTCAGTGGTGGTAGCCGGGCACCATCTAGTTGTACTGGACTCAGTCTGGTAGAGGCTGTCGTAGTTGTGGTCCATTAGTCCTTTGGACTAATCTTTTCTTTGTATCTTGTTTTCTTCATTCTCCCTTGCTCCCAAAGGGTTGAGACCAGTGCCGTATCTTAGATGGCTGCTCACAGACTTTTAAGACCGCAGACGCTACTCACCAAGGTAGAATGCAGAACATTTTCTTTATAAACCTTTATGCCAATTGAGCTAGATGTTCCCAGAGACGATGGTCCCCACAGCCCTCAGCCCAGTAATTCAGTCCTTCAGGGAGTTTGAATGTGACCCTGGAGCTTCCATGACCTTGCCTTGTGCAAGTTGTGCTGGCTTCCTCAGTATTGTGTACTGTCTTACCCTTCACCAAAGTTACCACTTATCTATGTCTATTTAGTGTTCCCCCCCACCCCCTCTTGTAACCATCAAAGATTGTTTCTTTTTGTGAATTTTAACAGTAGTTGTCTCATACAATATTTGTCCTTTTGTGATTGACTTATTTCACTCAGCTTAATGCACTCCAGATTCATTCACGTTATGAGATGCTTGGCGGATTCATCATTGTTCTTTATTGTTGTGTAATACTCCATTGGGTGTATGTACCATAGTTTGTTTATCCATTCATCTGTTAATGGGCATCTAGGTTGTTTTCATCTTTTTGCTATTGTGAACAATGCTGCAATGAACATGGGTGTGCCTATGTCTATTCATGTGACTGCTCTTATTTCTCTAGGATATATTCCTAGGAGTGGGATTGCTAGATCATATGGTATTTCCATTCCTCGCTATCTAAGGAAGCGCCATATTGTTTTACAATATGGTTGTATCATTTTACATTCCCACCAGCAGTGCATAAGACTTCTGATCTCTCCACAGCCTCTCCAACGTTTGTTATTTCCAGTTTTTTTGATTCTTGCCAGTAATGCTGGAGTGAGATGGTATCTCATTGTGGGTTTGATCTGCATTTCTCTAATGACTAGTGATCGCGAGCAGCATTTCCTCATGTGTCTCTTGGCTGCTTGAATATCTTCTTTGGTGAAGTGTCTGTTCATTTCCTTTGCCCATTTTTTAATTGGATTATTTGTCTTTTTGTCATAGAGGTGTTAGATTTTTTTATTGATTTTATACATTAGACCTTTGTCTGATTTGTAATGTCCAAACTTTTTTTCCCAGTCTGTAGGTTCTCTTTTTACTCTTTTGGTGAAGTCTTTCGATGAGCATAAGTGTTTAATTTTTAGAAGATCTCAGTTGTCTAGCTTATCTTCTGGAGTTTGTGTGTTGTTGGTTATGGTTTGTATCCTGTTAATGACGTGTATTAGGGCCCCTAGCATTGATCCTATTTTTTCTTCAATGAACTTTATAGTTTTTGGCT
>NW_004446323.1:0-1356 GCF_000243295.1 Trichechus manatus latirostris | reverse complement strand
ACTTTATTCATCTTCTTCAATAGTGCTTTATTTATCTGGGGCTTCTTCCCTTTCCATATAAAGTTAATGATTAGTTTCTCCATCTCTTTAAAGAATATTGTTGGTATTTGGATCAGGATTGCATTATGTTTGTGAATCACTTTGGGTAGAACTGTCATTTTCACAATGTTGGGTCTGCCTATCCATAAGCAAGGTATGTTTTTCCATTTATGTAGACCTCTTTTGGTTTCTTGCAGTAGTGTTTTGTAGTTTCCTTTGTATAGGTCTTTTACATCCCTGGTTAGATTTATTCATAAGTATTCTATTTTTTTAGGGGCTCGTCTTAGTCATGTAGTGCTGCTGTAACAGAGATACCACGAGTGGATGGCTTTACAAAGAGAAGTTTATTCTCTCACAGTCCAGGAGGCTACAAGTCCAAATTCAGGGCGTCAGCTCCAGGGTAAAGTTTTCTCTGTGGGCTCTGGAGGAAAGTCCATGTCATCAGTCTTCCCTTGGTCTGGGAGCTTCTCTGCACAGGAACCTCTCAGGTCCAAAGGGCGCACTTTGCTCCCAGCACTGCTTTCTTGGTGGTATGAAGTTCCCTTGTGTCTCTGCTCACTTCTCTCTTTTATATCTCAAAAAAGATTGCATTAAGACACTAATCTTGTCAACCTCATCAGTATAACCTAATCACAGTGATAGAATTTACAACACTTGAGGAGATCACATATAATCTCATCATAGTGGTAGAGTTTACAACCCATAAGGAAATCACATCAGATAACACAATCATACAATCCTGGGAATCATGACCTAGCCAAGTTGCTACTTACATTTTTTGAGGGACACAATTCAATCCATGACATTCCACCCTTTGGTGCCCCAAAAATCACATCCTTGCAACATGAAAAACATATTCTTCTCATCATATCACAGCAAAAGTCTTAACTCCAAGTCCAAAATTCAAAAATTCCTCTTCATCTGTGAAATCTAGAATACAAGTTATCTGTTTCCAAAGGTACAATGGCAGAACAGGCACAAGCTAGACATTTCCATTACAAATGGGAGAAACTGGAGGAGAAGAAGGGATAACAGGCACCAAGCCAGCAGCAGAGCACATTACATTAGCCCTCAAGGCTTTGAAAATAATCTTTTGTTCTCTGAGACAACTTACACAATAGCCCTGCCCTCCAGACTGTAGGTATTGGCCACAGTCTCCAGATTCTGAGTGGAGGCCCCTCAGCCCTGGGCTTCAGCTCCGCCTTCCAGGCCCACTGGGACAACAACTCCTCTCCCTCGGCTTCAGGCGCACCATTCTCCTAGACCATCGGAGTGACAACTCCACCCTTAGAAACACCAGGGGCCATGGCTCCACCC
>NW_004446322.1:2601-4283 GCF_000243295.1 Trichechus manatus latirostris | reverse complement strand
GACAGTGGAGATGGTTGGATCTCCAGGGAGGTCCCAGACTCCTTCCTGGGGTCCCTAGGGCCTCTGCCCACTCCTTCCCCTGAGGCTGGGGGGTCTGGGCCAGATGCTGGGAACTGAGCCATTTGCTGGTGGCTGGCTAGGTTCAGGGGGGGGGGTCACAGACAGCAGCCCTCCCTGCACCCCCACCCCATTCTCTGGGGCAAGCTCCTCCCTCAGCTCCTAGGGCCCCAGGGCAGGAAGTGGGGTTATTGGGGCACAGCCGTGAGTTCATCCAGAATGCAGAGGCTCCCTCTAACCCCCTTCCAGAGCCTGGGGCCCTGAAGCCGGGCTGCCTGGGGTAGTCGGTCTGAGAGCCATGGATGGGTGCCCCGGGCGCCCCCTCTTTGCCAGGTGCTGGGGTGTGGGGAGGCAGACAGATAGACAATGGCTCCAGAATTAGTGCAGTAAGACACCTGCCACCAAGAAGTGAGGCCAGGTAAGGCCACCTGGTAGGGGAGCGAGGAGGGAATCAGCCCGACAAAGGGGCGGCGAGCATCTAGTGTGTTCCAGGTGGTGGTGACAAGGTCAAAGTCCTGTGCACAGACCTGTGGAAGGGGGGTGGGTGGCCGGGCGTCTGCCTCTGCAGGGTCTGGGGGCCCACAGAGAGGGGCTTGTTTTTATTCTGGGATGCAAAGGAAACCCCAATGGGGATAGGCTGAGGTGGTGGAGGCCCTGCGTGCCTGACCAGCACCCCGCACGCAATGGTAGCTGCTGTCAGCACTGTGCATGCCCATCCTGACTCCTCCTAGCTCACCGCACACTTAAAAAGCACCACACCCACTAGCCTCCCCTACCCCGGTCTCCCCACACCTGTCTGGCCAGACACCTGGGTGCCACCTGTCTGCATCCTCCTGGGGTGTGCGGCCCATCCACTGACCCTGTCAGGCCTTATCTGTGCAGCAGGACCAGGCCCTCAGTGGGAGTGAGCAGCCCCAGGCCTGTGCGGCTGCTCAGCCTCTCTGAGCCCTGGTCCCTCCATCGTAAAAACGGGGCCGGGCTCTGGGCCCGATGCCGGGGGCTCGGAGAAGTCCAAGTCCCCGAGGGCCCTCACCTCCAGCAGTGCCTGGGGCTGTGTGGCCGGCAGCTGGGCACAGGCAGCGGGCGGGGCGCCTCCTGGAGCAGACGGAGCGTCCAGTGGAGGGGCGCCGGGCCAGGCAGCACGTGCGGGGGTCCATCCTGTGGTTCCTGGCTGGTGTTGGAGCCTGTGGCCTCTGTGGTTTGCAACAACCTCAGGCTCAGAGGTGGCAGGAGCCTTGTGAGTGACCGGCCACCGTGGCCAGGGAGGAAGAAGGCTCCGTTTTTCCAGGGCCACCAGCAAAGGGCCTGTGTCTGGACCCTCCTCACATCAGGAATTCCCCAGCCCTCGCCCAGCCCCAGCCTTCTGCGGACAGGAGTCCTTTGACCCTCGGGGTGGAAGACACGTGACATCCAGGAGGAGAAAGGGCATGCTTGGCCCTGGGGAGGGACTCCCGCGGTCCTCAGGCTCGCCCCAGCCCTCTCAGCCCTGTCCTTCCGCCCACTGGCCTCCAGTCCCTAAATGGCCCAGGCTCTGGGCCGGGCCAGCTTAGGGCCACGGGAGGGCTCCTGGCTGAGAGATGGCCCCCAGGGGCCTGGAAGCCTTCGCTGTCTCCCAGCTGTAAGTT
>NW_004446322.1:0-1581 GCF_000243295.1 Trichechus manatus latirostris | reverse complement strand
GTTTCGTCTAGATGATTATTTCGAGGAGCACAGTACTCACAGGTGATGATATTTATTTTATGGGCCAATCTGTCATTTGGCTGAAAAGGGAACCTCTGGGAGTGGTTTGAGTTCCAAGTTTTAAAGAGTATCTCAGGGCGATCGTCTCTGGGGTTCATCTGGTCTCTACCGGTCCAGGAAGTCTGTTAGGGCTGTTTGTGATGTGTAGGTTCAGCCCTCACAGCCTCCACAGCTGCCCCACCTGGGGGGCCAAGCCGTGGCTCTTGGCACGCCAGCGAGTGGGGTGGGTGCTGGGAGGGGAACCTGCACAAGGGTCCAGCCCAGAGCCCCAGAGCAGGGACCGGTGGAGCGGAGTATCTGCGGGACCCCTCCCTGGGGCCAGAAGCACCTCTTCCCCTCCCAGACTGCTGCCCTTCAGTGGAGGGGGCAGTCAGACTGGCAGGACGGGAGGACAGGTGGCTCCACGCCCGTCCCCCACCAGCTGACTTTTTCACACCCTTCTGTGGATTCCCAGTGTGACAGGCTGGGGCTGTCTGGTTTGCCATGGGAAGGGGGCTGCATTGGGACCTGGTGCCCAAAAGGTGCCAGTAAGGGTGGCGGCAGAAAACGAGTGGTTTCACCCCACCAGCTTGCCCAGTGCCCTTGACATACCCTGGCCTCGTTGGCCTCAGTCTCCCCCCTTGCAAATAGGAACGGGTGGCAGACAGGGACGGACACTTGCTGGTCAGCTGGTGATGACTTACTGTAAGCGTGACGTGGGCTGCCTGGGGCGGGCAGGGGTGCACTCGCACCCAGCCTCTTGCACCACCCTCTTCTCTGCCTCCTTCACCCCACGCCAGTTGGTCCAGGGCAGCTGTCTGCTGGGAAGCGGGAGCCCGGATTAACCCTCCTCGCGCTGGTGCCCTGCTGACTCAGCGCGTTCTCTGGCAGCCATCCCCCTCCCCCCTCAGTGGACGATCCAGGCCAGCCTGGTCGCTAGGGGACTCAGAGGGCTCCCAGCCCCCAACCCCTGCCCGCTGGACCCTGCAGGATCCAGTGGCGATGCAGGGATGAAGCCTCACCTTGAGGGAGTTTCCAGGCTCCAGACCCGAGGCTTCCAGGGTCGGAGCGCATTGCCCATGTGCTGATAGGAAGGACCTTTGGGCATAGGGAAGGAGGGGCAAGCTCTGCATCTGGGGATCCTGCTGTTGCGTCCGAAGGCGGGTGCGTCAGTCCCCAGCATGGGGTCATAAATCAGCTCGGACCGGCCGGTCTACGCCTGACTCAGGATTCCTCGACACCTCCCGCCCCCTCTGGCCACCCCTCCCCCATCCGGAGCTTCTCCTAAGGAAGGGACCCGCCTCCTCCCCTCCCCCAGGTGGGAGAAGGAAAGTGAAGCCAAGGAAGGAGGGGGGAGGGGGAAGTGTCATCCCCACAGCCCATTTCCCAGCTCCAAGAAGAGGCCGCCCAGCCTCTGGGGATTCGAGATTTGCGGGAGGCCCGGGGTGGCCAGGAAGATGCAGATGGTGGTGCAACCTTCTGGGAACAGCTGCCAGGCCAAGACCTCGGCCAGAACCGGCCACAGGTGCCCCACACACTCAC